>NC_051177.1:103899075-104013828 GCF_013339695.2 Rhipicephalus sanguineus | reverse complement strand
GCACCTACCTCAATTTAAATTCATTTAATAATAACGCCTCGCCACTTGAATGTGTTTTCCTTTGAGAACGTCATCTCAGAAGAAAAAAACTACTGCAGAAATCGAGTTGTTCCACGCACATTAGTTGTTCGAAGAAAAACATTCTGCCTCGTTCTCAGATGCAGGCAATCTATTTGCCGCTTGTGGAATGCCTTGGTCGCGAGAGACAAGCACCGAACTGGCTGCGGTAACCGAAAAAGTGCCCCAATATAGGCGATGCGGGCGTACAGGCCCTTATTTGATTACACCAGCAACGAGAGAGCGGAAGCGTGGATTCCGGCTGCCACAATTTGTTGTCTAACAGGCTACACAGTGCGGACTCTTCAAACAGCCGGAAATTGCCTGGATGCACAGCCGAGAGATCTGAGGAAAGAAAAAGGACCAAATTAGACCATGCTACCGAATTTGCCGGAGACGGTCGCCTTTGAAAGATGATGCGAGCCCGGAGTGGGCTTTGCGGAATATACGAGCACAATCCTGTGTTTTTCTTAATGTCTGATAATATCGCGATAAGTTCTCGTCCTTTGCTTGGATTGCTGAGATAGAGATAATCACAAATTGAAGCGATGAGAGGATCAGGATAAGAAATCTATGCTAAACTACAAAAGTGGTGCAAGAAGGCAACATAGTATTTTAAGAAGTGAATAGGAAGGATAAGGAGCAGCAGCGATAAAGAACATGACCATATTTACTACTGTTAGCTGAACCCGATAAAGGCACGCACTTGCATGTATACAGTCAGCGGTAAAGATGCAATGGCTCACTGTTGTGCCACCTCTTGTCGCTGACAGTTTGCCAAACAAATTGTTATATTTTAGTTTCACTTCCCATGCATTCGCAATTAACAGCTTTGATTGTATTCTTGCAATTCTTACAAATTCCAAAACCATGATTCCCGTTTCACCGACAAGGCGCCTGCATAGGGTCTTTTTCCAAAGCATTTTCAAGACGTGGCGAGGCTCTGTGGTAGAATAATTGACTGTCACGCAGAATTCGTGGGTTCGATTCCTGCTGGTACCCTGTTTTTTAAATGCGAATCATTTCTTAGCGAACCTTTGGCACTTTGAGCGTTATCTATCTATCTATCTATCTATCTATCTATCTATCTATCTATCTATCTATCTATCTATCTATCTATCTATCTATCTATCTATCTATCTATCTATCTATCTATCTATCTATCTATCTATCTATCTATCTATCTATATCTATCTACTATCTATCTATCTATACGTTTTCTATTGTAACGTTTCGCTCAGTAAAAAAAAATACGCCACAGTCACCTTACCGCCGCATGCTTCGCATAACTTCGACTCCCATGAAACGTGGGATCTGCCGGATTTTCTTATTCTTTGTACTCGTCGGTCAACGCTGCCGATACCGGATTTTCTTCATGCTCTCGCGTTTAAATGACCAACATCTGTTGTCGCCGTTCCTGCTTACATGTAAACTGTGAGTCACCTGTGGCGCATACCCGTGGCCCGTGGTACACGGGTATGTGCCACACGTGACAGGAGGAAAGGGTTTCATTATGTACGCGACATGATTTTCACCTTATTCATGTCATGACCAGACAGTCATGTTCGTCATACCCTCCTGCCAGATTTGGTCTATACCAAGTTAAGGAGACGATCATGAGAGCATCCAGACGTATTCGGGTAGATAGATAGATAGATAGATAGATAGATAGATAGATAGATAGATAGATAGATAGATAGATAGATAGATAGATAGATAGATAGATAGATAGATAGATAGATAGATAGATAGATAGATAGATAGATAGATAGATAGATAGATAGATAGATAGATAGATAGATAGATAGATAGATAGATAGATTAAAAGCGCTCAAGAAGCGTAGGTTTGCCAAGAAATTCTTCGCATTTCAAAAAGGTGTGCTCCCATTCGTCAAGAAAATCATAAATACATATGCCGATGTTCCTGCCCCTGCCACTTTCTTTCTTCTTCTGCAGCTCTCGTTTTCCGGGCTTCCAATATCTTCATCGCAAAAAAGAACCTCAGGTTTCATTCGCATTCTGCCTGTTCTGTTTTTAAGGAACATCACGACACAGCCTCGCAAGTAAAGACCCTACTGTCGCGTTTCACTTCCAACGCATATACCTTATTATGTTCGGCTGAAAGTTTATAAAACGGGTTTAAATTTTCGCTATACTGACACTCCACCATATTTTCTGCTTCGAATTTTGGTCAGGGCTTAGGTTCAGTCTTTGTGATATTTCTTCGTGAACGTGAAACGATTACGTCAGGTCAGGTATGCCGCGCGTACTAGCATTGATGCGCAGAAATTAAGAACTTGGAGGATTGAACTAGGAGAATAAAAAAGGAAAGAAATGGTGCTTGAGTTCAAGGGATGAGTCATATATATAAATTCACGTGAAATTATGGAGGCGCTTGCTTAACAAACACTGACAATATATTTGGTGCATCCATCACCATTTGTTTTTGTTTTTGATGTGGAGAAGTACTTCATTTTTTGTGTAGTTACATTGCAATGCTGTGATAATAAATTTCTCTTTCAATCTCACTTACCGTATCGGTTGTTAGATAACGATAGTGTGTTAATCTGTTGAAGGCAAGAGGCTGGATAAAAGATTCACATCTGGTGAAGAAAAGCTTACGTCCACGCAAGACACTTTATTATTTACAAGTTTTGTTCCGCATTAATATTTTTAAAATATATTCCCGGTTCCATTCAGAAGCTCAGCGTCGACTGTTACGCGTGAAATCTGAATTGCGCGCATTTGAAATGTTTATAGGAGTTGATTAGGTCAATTCAAAGCGTTGATAAACACGTTTCCGAATAATCGTTTCTCCACTGAAATGTTTAATAAGCGCATTATACAGGTCAACTTTCCCGTTATATAAATTACAGAGAAGGCTCGTTATGATCGCATTACTAAGGCTGAACATAAAAAAACGCGATAGAAAATCTATGTTTTCCAGAAATATTCCCCACTTGTTTACTTCATAACATTCACACTCAGCATTCCTGCCACAGCCGGCGTACTCGGCACTTTGAAGATACGTACTGAATAAAATAGCAGATTATTGCCTTCGCGTTGCCTTTTTTATGTATTTCTTGAATATTAACTTCCAAAACATGAAAAAAAAGAACTATTGATCTGCACTGATGTAGTGCAGGATCAAAGAACATTAGGAATGCGTTTATTCCTTGCCAATTGCATTTCGCTATTTCGCAATAGCTACGCTGACGCCCTGGCGCTAATTCTTCCGTTCTATGTTTTGTTTTGTGCAACGTTAACTGCTTTCGCACCAGATCCTAAACGACGTGCATGCATTACCAAAATAGCGCGGCAGATAGCATTAGAGATTACTGACGACTTTCAGTATAAAAGTAATTCTTTTTAACGTGCAGTCGCAATTTTTTTCTAAGTAGGGGTTGACGACCCGCGTTCGTAATGCCTTGCGAATAGGTTTGAATTCAGGCTTGTCGAATCATGGGACGGGCAAACTTAATAGTTTTTGTACAGCGGGGAATATAAATATTATGAAAGCTGCAGATTATTTCGTGCTTCTTCTATGTTTGTGACCGGTCATACTGATGACGAAGAGGTCATTCGCTGCAGAAATGATTAGCGCGCTCCGCGGCGATTGCTACCGGCTTAAACAAGGCTGACTTTTTATAGTGTAGCCCAATTATCTTTGCTCTGGCGACGCCATAGCTACTGCAACTGCGCCTTTTTGAGAACGTTGCAGCAGTCATTTATGAGAGGGATCGATACCGCACGCTTGAAGATTGAAATGTTCAATTGTCAAGACAAAGTGGCTTTGGTTTTCTGAGCGAAGCACACATTAATGAAAAAACGGCTTATTATATGAAGGACAGAGACAATGGTTAGCGAAATCACACTTTTAAACAGCGTTAAACTTGTGGATGAACGTGCATTCGTACAAGATTCAATGTAATGCTTGTCCGCAAAAGTGGACCTCTTGGTGTAGGCGGGCATCTGTGACGGTAAACCAAGAAATGTAAGCAATACAGGACTCATATTTATTAAAATGGAGGACATCTTGGTTAGAAACTCGAAACACTTAGTCCATCGAGTGACCGTCAAGATGCATGGTAGACTATGTTACAGTTGCGTAGCCTCAACAACAACCAACAAACCCGATATGCTATTACTCTGTCGTGAGATATTTGCATATGCTGACATCGAACAACGATTGACGTCAAACACATTAAACGACAGGGATATACGCGAACGCCAGCTACATTTCGGGAGACGGCGAAGAAAACTGCGTTTATATTCCCAGTTTATATTCTGCGTTTATATTCTAAGCCCACCGGTGATTCCATTTGTTAAATATCAAAATCTCCGCGACGATCCTGAATTTAAGTGTGGGATATTGTTGCAAGGAAATCTGAATAATCCCATCCGACTCACTGAAATAGGCAACTAAAGGAGAAGCAAGACTCTTTTGAATTTAGTTCTGGAGTGTAACAGATGAAAGAGGAGAACAATGCGTATGCGGTAAAAGCCGTGAAGGTCATTATGCGTTAAATGACGGAGTCCAAGTTAATCTCATCAAACGATATCAATGTAAATTAGTATACAGGCACAATATTCTACATGGCATGAAGCCTTCGTGCATATGTTGTTCAAAATGGAAACTAATGCTGATGAATAAAAGGCAACCACCGACCAAATAAAAGTTTTAAAAGAAACGACGTTTTAACAGTTTTAATAGAAACGGTTGCCTTTTATTCATCATGTTTCTTCCCGACCAGGCGGGCTTCCATCGAACTCTCAATTTTAGAAACTAATGCTAATCGACCAGTACACTGCATTACAGCTCAATATTTTGCCTATTAGTTATTCGTTATTGTGCACATAACTAAATAAGACTCACTCAACGCACTCAAAATAAGCGGTTTCTCTTAAAAATTTACAATAAGGCCTGTCTAAATTATATATTTGACCGTCACTAAGAGCAAAAATAAAGTTCGAATGTTTATTTCTTCCACAAATAAAAAAGAGCAGTACTTACAGTTTAGAAAGTTCAGAAACGATGATGAGAGAGAGAGAAATGTTTTAATGAAAAGCTGGAGATGTTAGCCTGGCTGTTCACCTGACATGCTACTCCAAGTGCTAGGT
This sequence comes from Rhipicephalus sanguineus, assembly GCF_013339695.2. Classification (NCBI taxonomy): domain Eukaryota; kingdom Metazoa; phylum Arthropoda; class Arachnida; order Ixodida; family Ixodidae; genus Rhipicephalus; species Rhipicephalus sanguineus. The sequence goes on along the minus strand of NC_051177.1, from coordinate 104,008,650 downwards.
GATGATTATGAGAGATTGTTAAATAGCAATGACGTTTGCTAGATGGTGTTTATAAATTAAAATAACTGAACAAAGGTCGAAATGACCATTGGCTGCTTGTACTTGAGATGAAAAACAACACACTGCGATTTTTACCTTGAAGTAAAATAGTGGACGCCGTTTAGAGAAATGACGCCATGGAGAAATGCGCGATACACACGTATGGTTCCTTTCCGACATACGCTTGTAGATAGTGTTTCATACTCGTTGAGTTGTTCTAACATGCCGTCTAGGTTCCAAGGAAACTGCTACTTTTGCCGATCAAGCGCGAACCAGCTTTTCTTTTTTAAATGCGAAGCATTTCTTAGCGAACCTTTGGCACTTCGAGTGTGTCTATCTATCTATCTATCTATCTATCTATCTATCTATCTATCTATCTATCTATCTATCTATCTATCTATCTATCTATCTATCTATCTATCTATCTATCTATCTATCTATCTATCTATCTATCTATCTATCTATCTATCTATCTATCTATCTATCTATCTATCTATCTATCTATCTATCTATCTATCTATCTAGCGGCCTACGTCTGGGTGCTGTTACCATCGCTTCCTTAACTTGATGTAGACCAAAACTGGCATGGGAGGGTAAGAGGATTTGACGAATATGACTGTCGGGTCATGACATGAATAACGTGAACATCCTGTCACGTACGACGTCAAACCCTTTCCTCCAGACACGTGTGGCACATACCTATTTTCCACGGGCCGCAGTGTACGGGTATGCGCCGCAGTTGATTGACAGTTTATAGCTGCCCAGGAACGGCGAGAACAGACATTGGTAATTTAAATGCGAGGGGGTAAGAAAAACCGACATCGGCAGCGTTCACCCGATGAATGGAAAGAATAAATATTAGGATCTCAGCAGGAATCGAACAGAAGCTTTCTGCGTGGCAATCAGGTAATCTACCACAGAGCCACGCCAGGTCCATAAACAGGTTTGTAAAAACAGCCTATGCAGGCGTAATGGCGGTGCAACGTCAATTGTGGTTGTGGTGCTGGCTATCTAATTTTACAAGAAAGCAATAAACATTGCATATGTACTCCTACGATACAGGCTGTCATATCAGATTACGCATGTGGTTCCAGTGTTAGTTCCGGTTTAATTGCAGTCTAATAAACATTATATTTGTATTCCTGTGATTCAGGAAGCTATATTGAAGCATTACTCGATCCCGGAGGAATACATTAACGAAAGTTACGTTTGATATTCATATGATTGTCCCATTAGGTGCACTTAGTTTCGATAATATTGACGTATGTACTCTAACGTGAGGGCTGACGTTACGTCGCACCATAAGTTACCCTTTAAATGCCAGTGTTGTCGACGTGCCTGCTAAGCCCGCGATGTGCACACAGCTACTACACTAACAAGAACACGTCGATCCACCTCGTAACGCTTGGCTCAAAGCCATAAAATACAGCATAGAAGTACTCGCTGACTGCTTCGCATGAAACCGATTCCCACAAAGCGTGGCATCTGCTGAATTTTGTTTTTATTTTTACGTTGTCTTCTTTATACAAGATCTCATACAGTGTTCACCATCTGCCACCCAGTGAATCAGCCACCACCACTCACTCAATTTTTTTATCGAGTGTTGCTATTCCTTCTAAGATAGACGTTGCTGTGATGGATCGTGGAAAGTTTTCCAACGAACAGGCTAAAAGTGAGCCCTCTAGATATTTTCGATTTTTGTTCGGACACTTGAAACCAACTCGCAAGCCGCCGAACCTCATCCATCACTGCGATAGAATCTGCTAAACTCCGACGGTGACGCTGGTCGAGTCACGCCCAGAAACTAGTATGACTGCATACATCAAAAAGTTGTTCGATACTCTTCCTATGGAAAATGTTGTCTTTCTGGAAGAAAAATGAAGTGCTGCGAGCGCTTCTGTGTTTCTTTATTGCAAGAATGTGAACCGTGTTTCACAAAGACAGCCTGGATAGACGTGAGTCATGAGACAAAATATTCGCTGGTATGCTGCCATTTTTGAAAATGGGAAGAATAAAACGAAAATGCCGTAAGTCTATCGTAAGTGTTTCGCGGCTTCTGCATGCAGAAACTTTTTAGTAATTTTTTGTCCCCTGTAAAGTAACCTAAATTTAAAGGGCCCGAAAGCTGGCCTGAACCGGCGATTAGATATTGGTGGAAATAAAAGGACCGTGATTTATAGTGACCTCCTTTCGTGATTTGACTAGGATTACATTGGCAATTGCGTTTACATTTCCACATTGGCAAAAAGTTGCGTCAGAACAAGTTAACTTTGCGCCTATTCACAAAAAAAGCTGATGTCGTTCGCCTCCGCTCCGTTCAGGGTGGAGACAAGCGCGTCGTCGCTGCTACAGCGGTCGCCATTACTGATCCCAATCGTCAAGGCGCGCACTGCCGGCGCGCGGATGCAGCCTTTTGCCTTTGATAATTGCCGGATTCCCGCAAACGCAAAATCGTTCACGGAAGTCGCTAGTTAAAAGTTTCCAGGCATGCATCAGAACAAGTAATCGAATACTTTGCGCCTAAAGGTTCGCAGAACGCAGTGATACTCCCTGCCAGCGCGGCCGCTGGGCTGTGGCTGAGCGGCGCACAGCTGCTTTGGATCCCTGAGAGCTGCAGGCATCACTATTTACTTTATACTTTGCGGGTATATATGTTCGTGCGGTGTCTTTTTGAAGGCACGAAAGTTTAGCTTTATTCAGGAAAGTTAAAGATGAGGAATACTGTCTATTAGAAAGCAATAATTGAAAGGTATCATTCCCGGGACTGCCGAAACGAAAAGCGGTGCAATAATGCGCCTTACATAAAGGCGCAGAATGTATGCTTTCATGTACGTCTGAAATTATTCCAGCTCGAATTCTCGAAACGAGACACGCAGTATTGAGACGCGCAATGCAAATTGCGCGTCTTTCTTAAGCAATCTTTCTTAATTTGAGCGAGAAACGCACCTAGTGAAGCGAACGAATTAGCGAAATATAAAAATTTGAAGACAGCGCGCGCAGATTTGACGGCTACATTAGAGATATGGAGTGAAAATAAACTTAGATGGAATATACCGGAGCGCAACGTTTCCATCCCATTCATCATTACGGGCTCTCTCTGCACTTGATGTGCAGAGAGAGAATGTTGTCAACATAGCAAACGCACATTTTCAGAGTGCCATACACACAGCATTTCCCAACATCCATCACCAGTGATCAATTTGGTGACGTGAGAGTCCTAAGGTCTACTCGCTGTTCAGCTAAATGTTAAAGCGATTGGAATCCGCGCGCAGGTTCCGAGGCTGCTATTATATGTGACCGATTGCCGGATGTATGCGTCTTCGTGTCCTCTTATTGAATACCTATTTTAAAATATGGCTGTATTTCCCATTTCGAAAAAATACCAGCGAAATTGCAGTAAGCATCAGAATGTCGTTTTTAATCGCAGCGGAAACGACTATACTTATGTAATGTTTCAATGTTTTTCAGCGCTGTGAATGCCGCGTTGAAACTAATGACCGCGTATGGTAATGTACACAAGAAAGTGTTTGTTCAGAGAAAGCAATTCTGGCAAATTATTCCACCGGATAACGAAAAATAACATTCTCGATTTCTAGTTCCTGCTAGGAAAGAAATCACAACTCGTACCAAATACTTGCAGTTCACTATAGACGCGATAATATTCATTATCACACCTTCGTGCATAAAAAAAACAACAAAAGGAGATGCTCGCGACAATGAAAGCACGTTTTCCAAGCACACCACGAAAACAGCGCCAAATTTATGCGAATGGTTCAAACGCCATAAAACCATTTGGCATTACCAGTTCGCTCAACGTTCGATCGTGTTCAAGTGCGACAATGCGCGCTGAAGAGGCACCAACTCGCACTCAAAACCACGGCACACACATAACTTACAATAGTCTATTCTGTGACTGCGTTACTAGTAACATATACGCCGTTTCAGAAATCGTCCCAAAAGCACCCGACGTAGCAAAGGAAAGGTGATGGGAAACAGCAACAAAGCTTGCAATACTCACGCTGCACACACGAGAGGCATTCGTCGGCTGCCACTTGTCACGCTTTATCCTCACTGTCCATAAAAGTCTTCTTTAGGATCCCTTGGGAAAGAAAACATCTTCCAACCATTCCTAGAATGGTTCGTGCACTGTGGCACGCAACATCCAGTCATCCTGCGGGACTCGCGGCGGAGCAGACGGGCGACAAGGCGGTAGGCGCAGCATGCACGTTTAACCAAGCGCGGCGTGGGCTAAAACATGGCGGACGCGCGAGTCGAGGCGGCGTCGACCCTTTCAAAGAATGACCGCACTCTAAGCGGGGGCGCGCGCATCGAGGCACTCTAAAAAAAACTGGTACGTCGCGCAGCCTAGCGGAAGGGCCTTGATGCTGCACTATGGATTCGTTTTGTTCACTCTATGTAGTCTGATGTCTTTATGCGCGCCATAATTTGTGCGCCAAATTAAAGTATATGTATCATACGTGCCCGATCTATTCTGTGCTGTTTACGAGGTAAAATGAGTTGACGCTGACAAGCGGCGCTGCCTTCGCGGCAACACCAGTGGAACATGTCGAGCACCGGTGCATGCGCACGGAGCGCACGCGTGCTCAGCAAACCGCAGTGCCCAAACACGATCCACTTTCGCACTCACCTACCAGTGTTTGCAGCATAAGTTGCATGTACGACTTAACAGTCACCACAGACCGAAAAATTCTGATTATAAGTGTTTCACGGCGTTTTCCGTGTTACGATTCCGGAATTATACACTCTGACCGGTGAGTTTTTTATTGCATTATAAAAAAGGAACCATAAAAATTGGTTGTCCGTCCGTTTAACTGAAAGGCGTAGCGAGTATAACCTTAATGTCGTTTCTAGGACTTGTCTTACATCACAAACAGCTCTAAAAAGGATGCAGTAATTACTTACGTAAAGAGGAAGAGGCAAGGATTCTATAGAGTACAAATACGACGTAACACAAACACTGGTTTTGGGTGCCTCCGATAAAGAGTTAGGCTGCATCTATCCTACAGCACCTAAATTCGTCCGGAAATATGAACGAATGACGTGCATGCGGGGGGATATCACAGACTGTTTGCAAGCCACCTTCATTGGCTTTTCTCAATATGGGTGTTTGTAATCCCAACTGATAAATAATAGAACTTACGTTGATCAGTCACAAATTTGCCTTCGTCAAACAGAAGCTGTTGCAATGACTTAGACAATTCCGCTTGTGGAAACGTTACTCCCAGCCAGACGTTTACTCTTCATTACTTCAGTAGTTCACCTCCAAGTCAACATAAATTTGTACATGTTTGTTGAGGTCTCAGACCTCGTCTCCCTCTCTTCTCGATATCAGCTGACACGTCAAACAAGCATATGTACAAGATGGTTCCAATTCAGAAACGTATGTGGTACACCGTTTTATGTCCAATGCAGCGTTTTGGAACAGAGATCCTTGGCTGCGTCAGTATTTGCACAAGCTCACCTCTGTGGTCAAGATACTGTACGAAGAACTTTATTTAAAGATCCGGAGAAGTGCCACCCCTTATGACACCGCGGGCCGCTCCCACGTGGGGACAGTTAGACCTAGCCTAACCGCCGCATCGCAGGCTCTCTGGACAGCTCAAAGTTGATGCTGATATTCCGAGCTCTTGAGGGCCGAGCTCCATTTCTGCTCTGTGAGGACCTTATCCCCACGTAACGAGGGGCACCGCCAAAGCACGTGCTCTAAATCGCACGTTCCCCCCCACAGCCAGGGCATTGCAAGCTGAAGTCACTTAGGAATAGACAGTGCATGAAAGCAAGATTCGGATAAGAATTAGTTTGTAGCATCCTAAGGGCCATCGCCTGTGGTCTCGTGAGCTTTTTGTGTGGTGCAGGAAATACTCTTTCCAGATGAAAATGCTTTGTGAATTCATTAAATGTGAATAAAGTGTCTCGGAACTCTTGAACCCTGCTCTGTGACAAGGCTTCTCCTCCCGCGCGGAGAGATAGTACGCGCGCTTGGGAGTGGACGATGTCGTTGAGGTTGGTAAGTGAGTCCAAAGTTTGTGCTAGGTGCGCTGGGAACCAAATGTTTGTGTCCATAGTTATGGTCCTGTTCTTAAGAACGTCATGGGCCTCTTTCGCTATGGAGCCCGAGGCAAACGCCCTGACTGCCGATCTAGAATCCGAGTATACTTGCGTCCTCGTATCATCCAAGAGTGCCAAAGCAATAGCAACCTGCTCCGGTCAAGAGATTTACGAGAATTTCATAACAGGTCATTCCATAATGTGTTGTGAAGTACAAGAGAGAGAGAGAGAGAGATACGAAAAGGAAAGGCAGGGAGGTTAACCAAGCTTTGGCTCGGGTGGCTACCCTGCACTTGGGGTGGGGGAAGGGGAAATAATAGAAAAGAAAGGGTAAAGAAGAAAGAAGAAGAGTATGAAAGGGGTGGATGAACAGTTTGAAACTACACAACACGAACTCGCGCTGTTAGTTCACAGGCGCTCGTGAAGTCCTGTGGTCCTCAAGAAGCACAAGAGGGCTTTCGTGGCCTTGCGCATATGCGAGACCGTAGGCCAAGGTCCCAAGATCTTCTTTTCTGTCAGCGGTCTTGAGTCCAGATGACGGAGCTTGACTTCCATACTACGTCGTTGAGCTTGGTATGATGGGCAGTGGCATAGAATGTGTTCAAAGCGTCTCCTCGCAGGCGCAAATGTTGCATGCCGCACTGCTGGCCATTCCAATGAGACTCGAATACGCATTCGTAAATGCCACGCCCAACCACATGCGGCACAGTAAAGTTGCATCGCGTCTTGAGAGCCCGGATGGCAAACGAAGTTGTAAATTTGGGTCAATTGAATACAGGCGCGCGTTGGAAAAACCCGGCGTATTCCATTGTAGAAGAGTGATACGGCGTGCGAGTGATTGTAGTCGCCACGCGGCATCTGTTCTCAAGAGTGGTATGGGTGTCCGCTGGTCTTGGTCATGAGCCGATCGTGCAGCTTCATCCGCGCGATCATTGCCGACAAATCCGCAATGACTCGGCAGCCATTGAAATATAATGTCATGTTCTTTCTCGAGTGCTTGGTGGTAGTCGTGCCTTATCTCGTACACGGATTGTTCGTGTAATCCGTGCCGTAAAGCAAACCGTAGTGTTTGTAAGGCTGACCTGGAGTCGCAAAAGATGGCCCATCGATTAGGTGGCTGCTGAAGGATGTACTTGACCGCACCTTGAAGCGCTGCGAGTTCTGCGGCTGTCGACGTCGTGATGTGCGAAAACTTGAACTGTAACAGTATGTCATCAGATGGAACCACCACCGCTCCGGTAGAGCTGTTGGAATTAGTGGAGCCATCGGTGTAAACATGCTTGCGGTCAATGTAGGTTTCTTCCAACAGACGCAAAGACAACTGCTTCAGGGCTAGCGGTGACATGCGTGCCTTCTTAACGATTCCAGGAACCGATAAGCACACGTCAGGTTGATGGAGAGTCCACAACGCAGATGCCGGACGCATCGCAGGTTTGAAGCCAGGTGGTAATATGTCGTAGTGTTTTGTCACAATACCGCAGAATGAAGCATGGGGCCTCCGCGCTGGCAAACACGCTAAATGATGTGACGGTAGCCGTGACAAATGCCGTATGTACGTTCTCAGCGTCTCAACGATGATATGAGTTGCGACCGGCTGTTCTTGTGCAATAGCGACAGTTGCAACTGTCGATGAGCATCTTGGAAGGACAAGACATGTCCGAAGTGCTTGGGCTTGCACGCTCTGTAGTGCACGGATGTTAGTCTTGCACGTGTTGGACAGGGCAGGAAGGCTGTACCGTAGAAATCCGAGAAAGAGGGCTGTATAAAGCTGCAGCATTGAATGCACGGATGGTCCCCATGATTTTCCGGCAACGAACTTAAATACGTTCTCAATGCATATGAGTTTTCTCTTCAGATGTGCGACATGGGGACTCCAGGTTAGGTCGCGATCCACGATGACACCTAGGAATCTATGGCTGCTCTTATAAGCAATTGAGTGGCCTTCGATGCACACTGGGTAGAAGCACATCGGTTTGCGTGTAAATGCCACTGCTGCACATTTTTCTGTAGCGATAGTCAAACCTTGCTGGCGAAGGTATGCAGATGTCAATGTTGCCGCCTTCTGTATTCTTGCGCGCACTTGAGGCCGTGTCACGCCGGACGCCCAGATGCAGATATCGTCAGCGTAGAGAGATATATTAGCCGTCTGTGGCAGCGTTTCGGTGAGCCCCACCAGAACTAGGTTGAAAAGAGTCGGGCTCAGCACGCCACCTTGTGGCACCCCACGACTTGTGAAATGCTTATTCGTAGGCCCATCTTCTGTTAGAACGAACATGGATCTCTTTGTGAGGTAGCTTCTTACCCATCGAAAGACGTGACCTCCAAGTTCTGCTGCTTCGAGAGCTTCGAGAACGGCCTCGTGGGTCATGTTGTCATAGGCACCTTTCACGTCTAAGAACAGTGCTACCGACAGCCGCTTCTTAGGTTTCTGCTGCTGAACGGAGGTAACCAAGTCAATGACGCTATCGATTGAAGATCGACCCCGTCGAAAGCCAGCCATAGCATCCGGATAGATGTTATAATGTTCTAGGTACCATTCCATGCGTGTCAGCAGCATCCTCTCCATGACCTTGCCGACGCAGCTTGCTAGTGCGATGGGCCGGTATGATGCCAAATCCAGCGGAGACTTTCCAGGCTTCAACAGAGGTACCAGGTGGCTGCACTTCCACTCGTCGGGGACTTCGCCATCATGCCAAGATTGATTGAATATGTCCAGGAGACAGCGTTGTGCCTTCGGACCCAGGTGACGTAAGGCAGCATAGGTCACTCCATCTGGACCTGGGGACGACGAGCGCCTGCACGTGTTCAGTGCTGCATGAAGTTCTTCCATAGAGAATGGAACCTCCATTTGCTGATCTCGTGCAACCGGAACGTCATGTGGTAACAGGTCGGTCGGTATAGCGATGTCCCCAGCGATCTTGGCACAAAATTCACCGGAGACTTCAAGCTGTGAGCGACGTTGATGTAGTGCCAGCGCAGCGAAGGGATGACGTTGTTGCGGATGTGAGTGAATGCCTTGAAGAGTCCTCCATACGGGGGACAAAGGCTTGCGGGGATCTAGCGAGTCACAGAAGCTCTTCCATCGTTGTTCCTGAAGTTTGTGCATACGACGCTGGATTTTCTTCTGAATGCGTCTGGATTCTCTGAGGTCATAGATGGATTTCGTGCGTCTATATCGTCTTTCGGCACGCCGGCGGATAGCTCGAAGTTGCTCCAACTCTTGGTCGAGTGCTGTACGTCTCGATGTCTTCAAACACATCTTCGTAGAAGTCTCCATCGCATTACGAATCACTTCTTCAATTGATTCCGGCGGTTCGTGCATGCACTTGTCCTCCACGGACATCTGATACGCTTCCCAGTCAATTCGTCTTGAGTGTCCAGGAGAAGGAGAACCGCCCAGGCCTCTTACTGTCACGTACGTGGGAATATGGTCACTGCCGTGAGTTTCAATATCTGTGAACCATTGAACTTTCGTGACAATACTATGCGACACTAATGTCAAGTCCAGGCAGCTACTGTAAGCTACTCCTCGGAGATAAGTCGGGCTGCCGTCGTTCAGCACCTGAAGTCCGTGCTGTGATGCAAGATCAACAAGGCTCGTGCCTCTTCGATTTGTCCTGACGCTTCCCGTCGCGTCGCCTTGATCAACAGATCCTAAGTGATATATTTGCAACGACTCCAGCACCTTGGATATTGATGGGCGACTTTAACGCCCATCATCCACTGTGAAGTACAAAATGCCGCTGCCGCTTACAAGGATAACCTTGAACCCCATAGGTATTTTAATTATAAAAGCAAAATTAAAGAAGAAAATGGAAGAGCAATAACGTCGAAGTCTGGTCAGTTGGTACATGACGCTGAGGCAAAACCAGTCAAAAAGACGCCGGACAAGGGGGAGAAGTAACACACACAACGACTGGAGGGCTGACATTATTAAGCTATACTGGGCGAGCAAGAATAAGTTCTGAGAAAATAGGTTATTCGTAGAAGAAAGGGCTGAAGTGTCGTGGAAATACTCCGCCGTTGTATAAGACATAGCTAAGCTTTCAAACTTTGTTTCCTCAGAGTGCTATATATCTTTGATAGTGCATATTTTTGGTGTCGTCGAACGATACTTGAAGCAGCAGTAAATATTCGTACAAAAAGATGGTTGATCCCTCCGTCATAGGAATCGGAATAACACGAAAATAAAGCGTACCCTTACAGAAGTAACTGAGTGTTTACTGTACATTGATATAAGAGAGTTTGTAGAATGTATATTGATGTCTGGCAGCTGTAGAGCCGTTTAACGTGGATGCACCCACTTTGATGATTGGTGGTACCTCTCAATCCCGACGACTCACGTCCATGTTAGGTGATTAAACAAACCCTTGTGGTAGCTGTAGTAGTTAACGGTGAAAGCGTAATCAGAGAACGAGGTGTGATAGCCAGAAGAGCGTCGCATATTGGACGCAGAACTTGGTCGCCATCCCGCGGCATGTTAAAATGCGATTGAACGCCACGGCCGGACTACAGGGAAACGCAAAGCGCGTCGTGCCGCCCCGGTAGCCCGGCCGCGATTTTTCTCGGGCCGAGCGCGTGAGCGGGGAACGCGGTGTTACAACCAGGTGAGGCAGGCGCGCGTCGCAGAGCTATTTTTGGTTTGGATTAGCGTGATGCTATGAGCGATGCCGACGCTTTTACGACGCTTGCGCTAAGGTCGTCACCTCGCGGTGTGTTAAGGCATTGACAACATTGAACTTTTATTGAAAACGCGTCGAATGAGACGGACGTGTAACGCGTTGCAGGTGCTATTCGCGGAGGCCACAGTAATGAATAATTACGTTACTTTACCGCTCCCAGAGGGCAACACCACCCCGCCGACCGGGAGAGTGGTAGATATAAAAGCCTCGTTTGTAAAGCCTCTGGAGACTGTGACGGTGGCGCAGTGGATGGCGTGCTCGACATGTGTTGTTGCGGACCGAGCGGTCGTGGGTTCGACGCTCGTTGACGGAATTTTTTTTCTTTGCCATCTGATCGTGTAAATTTTTTCGACGTCATTTCCGTGACGGAAATTCGTCACTGAAGTCTTGGTGGACCCCGGCATAAACCACTTTCATGTTAAAAAAAGAATAACGTACAACTAATGCTTTAAAATTTACTCTCTTCACTACATCTCCACATTATATATATTGGCCATATTTTGTGATCTTGCAGTCCATGCTTCTCAATTTTGCTAGCAATATTGTTCAGCAAGGTGAATGGCTTCGCACAACTCATTGTTTGGTGCGATGAAGTGGGGCCACCACAGAAAAAGTGCAAGTTAGGGATCGCTCAGTTCTCCTTTCACGTGTACCCTTGCTTGTTTGTTTACTGCGCATTCAAAGCCTTTCCACACTATTTTTTCGTTTAGTCAGTCATTGCGCAATGTCAATGCGCAATGCCAGACAGTCTAGTCCGCTTGGCCACGTATAGTTCCACCAGCTTTCTTCTAACAAGATAGCTATACGTAGCATTATTGGTATCACAAAGATCGTTTAGATAGAGGTTCCTTTTCAAAACTTCAGCGTTAGTGAAAGAAACCTTGATTTCTTCTAACATTTATCCTATAGCCGGTCATGTAACAGGCTCCCCAGGACCGATCAAGAAACGTAAATATAAATTAACAGCTAAACATTTGGAATGGGTTTGGCCTAAAGGTACGCGAATCTATACATGCGATTCGAAGCTGCTTTATTAGCTTGCCAAGTGGATGACCAAGTAACTGTGTTCTTAGGAACATTTCCACTCACATCAGAAGCGTCTTATTGCGCGCTGGAACATTTAGAGGCGAGCAAATTTAACGCTGTTCTTCCTTGGAACGAACAAGCATCAGAGATTGCGAGTAACGACCTTATCGTGTTTCGCGAGGCCACTTTTATGACCTCCAGAAATGCGATAGTCATTGCGACGACGAAGACAGTCGAGGTCACTGACATGACATTGCTGCCGCGAACGATGTAGCTTGGTAAGTATCCGAAGCCTGACCGACAATTGAAGCCATTCAGTCTGTAATTCGACGCATAGGCCGGTCATTACTGAACGGATCCTATGAGAATGCTTGACCTCTGTACAAGGCATAACGAAAATGTACGTGTACTGCACTCTGTGTATTCCGTATGCTAGGCACTACATTTAGAGGAACGGTTCAGTTAGTGAAAATAGGTATCGCGTATTACTCCAATGTGCTATACTGTGTGCTATAAATTTTTACCCTTTACATCTGTCAGAATCTAGGATGGGTCACAATATCATTGGTATTGTTACTCTTGCTACCTGCGTCTAGCAAAACGGTGGTTCAAGCCACATTGAAGCTACGTCAAACCACAACCAAATGACCCTGTAATAATTAGACTTATGAAGTAACTTTCATGGCACAGACAAGACGTTTTCCTATAAGCTTAATACAATTTATATAGCCTCATGGCGAGACTTGGCGCGCAGCAAATAGTACACCAAGAAGACGCGGGACAGGCGCTGACTTAAAAGTGAAGTTTATTAAAAAGGAAACCTGCATCTTATAGCTGGCAAGAACGTCACAATAAATCAACTACGACATTGCATCACGTGCACATCCATTAACAAAACATCCATCCATGTTTTCATGTCATCATGAAGACATCACATCCATGTTTTCTACGCACTAAGCCTCGCCATGAACCTATACCAGCGCGCCTAGTACACCACTTTACTTCAATTGATAGTATACACATATTTTGTGAAATATGGTTGTGTTTCCGCGCTTACATTCCTAAATATTCATTTTATGTTCCTTTTTTTTCTTTCTGCCTTCATTGCTTGTATTTTTGCTTCCTGTTACTAATCAGGTCTTATTTTCAATACATTTTTATGGCCCAGGCTCGCTGCCTGTAACAACGTCAACATTACCACAAGACTGCTTAGTGTGGACAGTTGCTTCGCCAAGTGCCTCGCCTGAACATTCATCTTTTGTGACGTTGCCTACACAAACCTACTTTAGTATATCGGACAGTTGGACTCTGAATAGGCCCAACATGTAATACTCGGGGACACTTAAAACACATCCTGCGTGATTGTTACCGTTACTACTCAGGGTAACAGATTCTGAAGATCGCACCACATCTTAAACGCTGCTTCAGCTTGGAGCTGAAGCACCTCCTTGGCCTCTGGCAAAGCAGCGACTTGTGCGATACGCCACATGAAAGGGCAACAGCGGTGCTGCTAGATCTAAGAAAGTTACTGTTGGGCCATACCCACAATAAATTTCGCACAATCTCAAAAGAATTCCGGGAAAGTCGGGGTGGGACGTGGTCTTTTCCGCTCCTGAACGTTAACAAGAGTTATACAACAGGTTAATTCAGGGAGTAATAAGGCGAACGCATGTCATATACACACAGCGTTGTGTGTGTTATCGTCGTTAGTCCTTGTCCGTTGCGCTGTTCTTACATTCACATTCATATTCAGCATCGAAAACGTTTCGTTACCGGTACTCACAACGTTGCTTATGCCATTTCGCTTTCGTGTAAAATGACGTATGTTGGTCAGGCATGTAGATGAGGTGAGATAAAAATTTATTTGACCAAGGGATTTGGGCACGTACGCCCCAGGGTCCCCGCACGACCCCACTGCGCTATGCGTTCATGAGTTCATGCAGTTCCATGACGTGGGCGTATTAGGCAGAGACTAAAAGAACATCATTATAACGTCACAAAAGTAATCTCAGGTCAGTTGGGCATTCATTGCTGAAAATGTGGCTCCATCCCGTTGTTTAAAAACACTTCTATCCTTTTTAAGGTACATCGTAAGATGACAAGATAAATTGTTCAGCCCTATGAGATTGGTAGATTAGAAGAAATGTGCATTAGCCAACCCGTTCTTCTTTTTTTTTATTGATATGATATATAAGGAGATGTTGGCACACAATTATGGCGCCGGCTACTCCTTAGCCCTTGAGTGAAACTTGAACACATAGCTTAAAGTAAAATATACAAGGCAGTTCATGTAAAATAGAACACTCGGGCACACATATGCAAAAACACACTTATAGGCACATATCACAACAAAATGATAAAGAAATGTTCCAAAGTCAGCGAATGAAGTCTCTGATAATGTCCGTCGTTAATATTTGGTCCGACCAGCACAAAACAGCAGAGCACACGTCTGGTCTTTAAGAAGATGTATAGCTCGTGAGTACATAACAGTCGATACGTTATTCACTTCAGCACACACATATGATGGGTGTCATATGAGACTGCGCATAATAAGTACGACATGTGTTATACAAATGAAAGTTCGGTATTTCTTAGTACTTGTCAGCAATGCCGCTGTCTTGTAAGAAACGTGTTAACGCTTTTAAAGCTTGCGTCTGTCTGTAAACTCTAGTTGGCCACGGGCCCAGAAGTTTCCTCAAGCTAAACGGTCTGTGGTCTAATGCCAACAGTTCCGATTTAAGACGGCGTCGCGGCGGTGTCATGATGTGGACAGTCTATGAGAAGGTGACATACGTCTTCATCTATAAATCCACATTCGCATTCGGGAGTTTCAGCTCTACCAATTCTGTGCAAAAAATTTTGTGTATGCGGTGCCTAGCCTCAATCGGTGAATAAGAGTTTCCATACTTCTATCTAATGCTATCGTAATTTTGAATTCAATGAATGGATCGATGTGATATAAATCACAGCTCTTTGTACTTTGGTCAAACCAAGCAGTTTTGCTCATTCTGAAAGTTGTAGCCTTTATAAGACCACGCAATTCATTTTTCGAAATTGGTAAAGAAATAGTAACATCTTTACGATGTGCTTGTCGTGCCGCTTCATCGGCAGCTGTGTTTCCAGGAATGTTGCAATGGCCAGGTATCCACTGGAATTTGATTTCATGTTGTGCCTTGCTTGCTTTGGTGAGCTCTTTCAGCGTTTCGTATGTCATGCTATCACTAATTACTGTCGTGTTTGTACTCGAGAGTGATCTTAATGCGGCCTGTGAGTCGCTGAAAAGTACCCATTTTCTCGCGTCTGCTGCCGAGTTTATAAACTTTATAGCATACAGAATAGCGAAAAGCTCTGCTGTAGTAGATGACGTCGTACGACATAATTTAAATGATTCCTGAATATTGAGCTGTGGTATGATAAATGCCGATGTTGAAGACGTTGTGATACTTGAGCCATCTGTGTAAACCTGTATGTACCCTGGATACCGCATGTGTATCTGATAAAGCGCTAGTTGTTGAGCAGCTTGGATGAACATGTCTCTCTTTCTGATAATGCCATCTACTGAGAATTCAATGCTTGGTATTGCAAGTAGCCATGGAGGATAGTCCATTTCAGAGCTCCAAATTTCATTTCTTGGTAATATATATACATTAGTCTGTATTTTCATGAGCATTGCTTTTATCCCTTCGTAAAATCTCCAGTGCCAATGGGTGGTCCTTGTGTTGCGTCTGTAAGCGAAAAAAATGGCGGCATGTTTCGATTGTTCTCATGACTGGAAAGGGTGCTTGTCGAGTCTCAGCTATGACAAGGCTGCTGGAAGTCGCTCGTGGAACACCTAGGCAGACGCGCAGTCCCCTAGCTAATAGTCTTTGAAGTCGCTCCTCTGAAGTGCGGGAAAGGCCGTGTAAGACTGCTGCAGAATATGCAACTTTTTGTCGTATTAACGCATTGTGAACAGCGAGCATGGATGATACAGATCCGCCCCATGATGTCCCAGCAATTCTGCGGAGTATATTCACTAGCATATTCACCTCGTTTTCGAGTTTCTTTATGTGAGGTGCCCATGATAGCTGCCTATCAAGTATTACTCCGAGAAACCGATGCTGTGTCACAGTCATTAGTGGTTCGCCTTCTAAATTGAGATTGAAGTTTTTTAACTTCTTACGGGTGAAGGGCAATACAGCTGTCTTTGCGTGCGACAGAACCATTCCTCTTTCTTTTAAAAAGTTGTTAATAATATTTATGCCGTCTTGCAATGCAATCTGAATTAACCGTACGTCCGTGCCAGATGCCCAAATGCACACATCATCTGCATATAAAGAGTATTTCAACCTAGAAGGCAGTCTTTTAGCTAAATCAGCCATAACACAGTTGAAAAGAAAAGGGCTGAGTACGCTTCCTTGTGGCACTCCCTGTCTGACATCGTGTTCTGCACTCTTTCCTTCGCTCGTCTGAATGAATATTTTGCGACCTGATAAAAATTTAGATATCCACCGCAAAGACCTGCCGGACAGTCCGAGTTCCAACATACTCAGCAGAACATGAGTGTGACTGACTGTGTCAAATGCCCTTTTGATGTTCACCGTCAAACTACCACAGGCGTGTTCATGCTCCACATTCGTTACTATGTCCAGTATTGCATACATTGTGCATCTCTGTTTCCTAAAACCTGTTAAGTAGTTGGAGAATACACCGGTTCTGTTGCACCACCACTGAAGTCTTGCATCAATCATTTTTTCCATTACTTTACATAAACAACTTGTCAGACTAATTGGGCGGAAGGATTCAAGGCTCAAGGGCGTCTTAGCCGGTTTTAAGATCGGAATGGTGCGAGCAAACTTCCAAGACTCGGGTACAATTTCTTGCGTCCATAGATTGTTGTAAATATCTAAGAGAATGGTTGTGCCTGTTGGCCCAAGGTTCTTTAGCATATTGTACGTAATGCCGTCCGTCCAGAGGCCGATTTTTGACGACATGATGCTATAGCACATTGCAGCTCACTTAACGTAAATACAGGGTCTAGTTGAGGATGCTGGGCCCAATAGCAAGCATTAATTTTCTGGCTGGCTAACGCGACAGAATTCCAAATAAGGCACATTGTGATGCGGCGGGCCTACTGATAAGTTGACAAAATTCATCTGCTACCACAACTTCCCGTTTGTCCAAGGCTACAGCAAGCGCACGAAATGGGAAGCTCTGTGATACAGGGCACTAAATGCTCGAATACCAGCCAAATTCTTGGAACAGGTGTGTGGGGAGAGAGCGTTCCACAAAAATCACGCCAGCGTCGTTTACCTAAATTTTCTAGTCGTCGGCGCATTACACTGTGGATTTTCTGTGCATTTTTGTATGCTTCTAAACTGCCGCTGCGTCGATATGCCCTTTCGGAACGTCGTCTGGTGGCTCTTAGATGTTCATACTCTCCGTCGACTGCAGCATATATTCTTTTGGAATCGGGACTTTTTTTGTACATTTATTCGCATTATCTTGCAAACATTCAGTAAAGCTTTCAACTGTAGTAAGTTCACTGTTTTGGTTTGTTAGGCGGTACCGAAAAGCTTTCCAGTTCGTCAGTTTGCTGTAGCGCCTGATGTCGTCATTTCGCAAGTAGGGGTGATTTATAAGGATGGGAAAATGGTCACTCCCACGTGTTTCTACATCCGTTATCCATCCCACACCATTCACTAGATCTTGGGAACACATGGTAACATCTATGCAACTCGAGTAATTATGTCCACAGAGAAAAGTTGGGGAGCCGTCATTTAAAATTGTCAAATTGCATTTGTCTGCGGCACACTCAACAACGTTCCCACGTGCATCACATCGATCACTACCCCAAATTATGTTGTGCGCATTAAAGTCTCCACATACAAATGTATATGAATTTGAAATATTGAAGATATTTGTTAGCTCTTCCACCGAAATGCGGCTTGAAGGTTGTAGGTAAAAATTAATCACTGTTATGCACTGCTCACCAAAGGATACCTTACAAGCGACGAATTCCGGGAAGTCCGAATCACTTGAGTGAACTTGGTGAGAAGGTAGGTCCTTTCTGACGCACAGATGCGCTCTGCTAGGACCACTTCGACGAGATGACTATATATCACGTAGTTAGAGAGGCGGAAATCGTCATTCATTCCTGCCTCTTGGATGCAAAGTATTGGAAAGTTATATTGCAAAAGGAGTTTACGGAAGTCAGCACACTTCCTTCGAAGACTGTTGGCATTCCACTGGAGTACGGAGACATTTTTATAGCGCTTATCCATATGTTACTTGTCGCAGGTCTGACCCGGATTGTTGATACAATAGTGCTTCCAGAGGCAGCAGGGCTTTTACTTCTGGCAGGTTGTTTGCTTCCGGTAGAGCAGACAGGATTGCCTTAAGTGCAGCGAAAAGCATTGGTAGAATCAATTGCATGACTGATGCATGACTGATGACTGATGCATTGAATGGTTCAGTTTCTGAGGCCTGTTGAGAACGACGTGATGTTTCGATGTTGTAGCTTGGGCGAACACTGGCGCTGTCGGTTCTGCTACTTTCCGGCTGAGGTCGCGTGGGCGTTCGCAGCTTTGACGCGTAGGTTGGGGTACTTAAATGTACTTCTCGTGAGTGGTCTCTCGGGTGTGCTGTTGGCGGTTCTCTTGGTGTGTTTGTCAGCTGTTGTTGTTGCGGTGTGCGCTGAGGTAGATCACGTACAGGATGAACAATCTCGAGGTTTGGAGAGGGTTCATTGGGGCGCGGTTTTTCTTCCATGAATAAGCTCATGCCGAGGCATTTTCGCAGCAGCTTTACTTTGCGGGCAGCCTGAATATGAGGCAGCGTGATTACCTGCACAGTTTGCACACTTAAGTTGAAGAACTGACTTGCACTCCTTATGGTGGTGTTCTTCTGAGCAGATCTTACACCGGCGTGTGTTACGGCAACTTTTGCCATGTGTCCGAATCGCTGGCAGTTATAGCACCGGAGTGCTGGACCAAGATATTCTTCCACTGGGTGACTGGTGAATCCTAAGTAGATTCTTCCTGGAATCGGGCGATCAAAAGTCAGAATCACTGTGTGAAGTGGACGCGACGTTACTGCTCCATCTTCCTGGCGGTAATATTTCATTTGCCGCCGCGCCGATATAACCCCTGCATTTCTCAAGTACTCTAGGAGTTGTTCGTCTGAATACTGCAGAGGCACATGCTTTACTTTCCCACGTTCCGAGTGTATGACTCTGGGATGAAAGGCTTAACTTCCAGGCCGCCTACATTCGAAAGCATTAGAAGACGCTTGGCTGAAGCTAAGGAAGCAACGCTGACACTGAAGCTTCCATCTCTGGTCGTTCTGAATGACTGCACTTTTTCTTTAGCAGCGGAAACTACTTCGGCTGACACTCGATTGGGGTTCACTTTCCAGAAACTAGCACCTTCAGCTGTTGGACGAAAGACGACTGGGATGCCCTCTGCTCGCTTCTTCTTATACGCAACCAACGTAAATGGTTCATCTTCGCCCATGTCTTCTTCATCACTTAGGTTATAAGTTGACGTTTTATCGTCGAAAAGATTCTCTTCTAAGCGAAGCTTCTTGCGCTCAGCTTCATCGTCGTCCATTGCTGCTGGGCTCGCTGAAGCCATTTCGCGGTTGTGAATGTGCAAACGTGCCGGCTTTATGACGTTTTGGCGCGCCTGTAAGCCCCCAGGCTTTTCATTGTGTCCTGCAGTATCACTCATGAGGGTTGACGCACTTGGACGAGCATAAGGCTCGTGGCGATGGTTACCAACCACCGTAGTGGTCGCGTACTAGCCAAGTCTTTGATAAAGGAACCTCGTACCTTCAATCTCACTTTCTGAAAGAGAGTTGCAATATCTTGCTTTGTCGCGGTAAAGCATTTTATTGCTCTCTCTTGGATGTTGATCTTGCCCTGTTAATGTATTCAGGTTCAGTGATATGCCCCACTGAGTGTTGATTTCTTTTTTTCTGTTAACGGCTCGTTTGGTATACAGGGTGTACAAAATTAAGCTTTATGGATTTTTTAAAATTCATCACTGGGAGGTGCGTGAAACTCACCTTTGCAGATAAGCTTTTTATCCAGGGGGACACAAAGTGAGACATTAATTATCGCTGTCAGCCACCCAATTTACTAATATTGAATAATTAACTTTTTAATGAGAGCAGCAAGCGGGCATGTTTGTATTGAAAAGTTGGGGACCGTCGCGTTTCTAAACGGTTCCGCTTGCAAGAATTCTTCTAGCATGTCTGTGCCCCGAAATATCCCACTTCAAAGTATAATTGCAATTTGCATGATTACGCATGCAAGACAGTGAGCACTTGCGCAAAGCTTCTCCCCGATGTGCCCCGGCAGTTGCGTGCGGTGTTTATTCTGACAACGGATCGAAGGCATAGGCAAAGATGACAACGGTTACCCTTTTGCTACCGGCTGGCGATAGCAAGCATTGACTGCTCGTCACATAAACCAGGCTAACGTCTCCGGGGTTAATATAAAAAAAACATGATTGAAATCTCTTTCACAGGAATCGGTATAACACGAAAGTAAAACGTGTTCTTACAGAAGTAGCTGAACCTTTGCGCGCGTCGCAGAGCTCTTTTTAATATGAATGGATGCTATGAGCGAGGCCGAGCCTTGGGCTACTAAGGTCGCCACCTCGCGGTGTGTTAAGGCGTTGACGAAATGGCACTTCTCGCGCCGAATGGGATGGACGCGAAGCAACGACGCATTGCAGGAGCTAATCACGGAACCCACGGTCCTGACGCATTACTTGACTTTACCGCTCCCAGACGGCGACACCACCCGCCGACCGAGAGCACTGTGAGAGGAAAGTGTGTAATATAAAAGGCGTGTTTGTAAAGATTCCACAGTATCTGACGGTGGCGCAGTGGATAGCGTGCCTGGCATCTCTTGTCGTGGACCGAGAAATCATGGTCTCGACTCCCGTTGACGGAACTTTATTTCTTTGCCGTCTGATCGTGTGAATTCCTTCGACGCCACTTCCGTGACGACGAAAATACGTCACGGAAGTCTTGGTGGACCCACGCATAAAACACTTTCGTGGTAAAAAATTTTCATTTTCGCAAGATAAACCTTCTTCCTGCGCATTAGAAACAGTACTCAAACTAAATTCCTAGTGAAATGAGCTAAGATGAATGCATTACACGTAAAGCTGCTGATTATTATAATTTAAGAGGGCATGAGCGTGACGTATAGATGGAACGAACTTGTCGTTACTGAACAGCGCAGTAATAGAAACAGCAACACACACGAGAGAGTACGCATTTTTCCTGAAGGGCCCGCGGCAACGAGGAAGAGCGTGCAACGAATTTTGTTGGCTTTCCTGCGAGACACTGGGCTGTTCGGCACTTGGTGACATACCCCTACAAATCAGGAGATGCTCAGGCGGAACAATTGCCGGCCATGCAGGCCAGGCTAACCCCGCCTGCTGCAACATCACCACCACCACCACCACCACGCAAGGGGGGAGAGGGGGCAGGCACGTGTATGACCTGAAAGCCTGCTACTCTTCATATGTGTACAATTCCATAATTGATTTGTTGTGTGCAGACCAAGCTTCCCGGCGTAAAACTCTGCTACACAAAACGCAGCTCTTGCATTAACACTCTCCCACGTGTTAGTACATTATAGTTAGGTTCCGTCAACACGTAATGAAATTCCGATGGCAGCAGCGTCAACATGCCTTCTCCCAGCTTAACATTACACAAGAGTAGAGTTCCGCTTATGAACGAGCTCCACGGCACCTTTAACAATGCAGTTACGAAAGTGCCATTTTTTTCTCTTTCAGCAGGCAGGACGTTCCGCTTCTCTAGTCGCCAAGAGTGGCTGAGTGGTGGCACCACCATACAAGCTCACGACGGGGATATGCTTGTACAAGCGTGGTACGCATGACCCTTCCCCGCGGCTCAAAAAAAATAATAATAAACCCATGTGCAACTCTGGCAACTCTGCTCCATTTTGTAGCATATACAGAAGCGCCAATTCCTACAAAAGGCAACATTTCTGTCTTTTGGGTAAGATTTATGAATGAGATTGGAGTGGGAGATTGGCAAAATCTTGCAATGTCGCGCGCACAATTGTTCTCACTTCGCGATGAGAAGTCGAATTTTCAGTGAAAGCCCCGATAGAGATAGCAAGCGCACAAAGTGCAGATTGGCACTTAGGTGAGCTGGACTCTGTGACGTGAACTCGACTCTGTGACAAGAAAAAAAACTTCTTAGCCTGTTCCTTGATGACGTGATATGGCATTCCTTGAAACCTTCGTAATAAAGTATGCTAAGATAAGTGCATCTCGCCTGTGTGTAAATTGAAAAGGGGCGCGGCGAACATCTGGAGGCTAGAATAATTACTTGCATTTTTCGTAGTTTGAATTGAGTATACTGTATACAGCATGTAAGTATGCTTTATAATGCTTTAAAGGTCAAATCGAAGAAAGTAAATTTCTTGCACAAAGGTCCTGACATATACGATAAGCGAAGTGCATGTTCTTGCTCAACAACCAATTACGCAAAGTAACCACTAAGTCTACCACAAATTTTAATAGTTTTACACGCAAGCAAAGCGACATTCTCACATAAAATCAAAACGCTCTAAACATAAACTTCGCGTTTCCGCGTTACTGCTACACTTTGAATTCCTAAGATGAACGTAAGCTATTAGAATATGAAACTCCTGATCATTACCCCTAACCGCAATGTATTTTCGTGTTTTACCTAGGTTTTCCACACTTATTTTCTCGTTCTCCTTCACGACTCAAGTTTTAAACAACAGCAACAACAACAATACTTAAGGCACGAAGTGACAACGGCAACAGGGCTTTCTCAAGAGCAGTGGCAATGCTGCTCGCGTCACACCAAATGCTGGATGTCAGCAGCTTTGCGAAACGGCGAGCACCATAAGAACAGACAAAAACAGTATTGCGTCAAACGAAAAGAACGAGTTTGTACCAAAGCCGGACAGTCGCCTGCTGCCCATTTTCAGTTCGAATCCATCCCGTTCGTTCCCCTTTCTGCCACCTTTTCTTCGTGTAAAACAGTTGTGAATCGCAGAAGCAGTTGTAAAGCGCTGTGTATTTGTGGTCCCTCTCTTCATTGTCTGTGTGTGGGTGCGCTGCCGTTCAATCACGAAGCAAACGCCTCGTACAAAATGCCGTGAGCCATATATCAACGGTCAGTTTGCAACAGCCGGCTGTGCGCTCAGGCGGCCGTGTGCCAGCTACACTGCCGTGTTTCCACGTCCGGCGTTTCTTCGGATTCGGCTTGGAGACGTCGATTCGCAGCATCCGACGCCACAACTCAGCCTTTCCGATCGCTTCTCGCTCGCAGCTGCCTTGAGCTTTTGTGCCGGACATCATCGTCCGTATTTCAGAACGTTTCACTTCCGTAACGCGAATGTCTTCATATATTTATTGCTTCGAGAACGCACACGTACTAGGCTATCAATAACTTTCTTCAAAGCGTCGAAACATTGAAGCACAGAAAAAAAAAGAAAAGTGGAGCATCTTTTATCTTGTCCTCGAAGTCTTTTCCGTTTCGGTAAACTTTCTCACGGCGTATCAGGCGTTGACATCACAGTATGTGCCATCGTGCGTGACCGCTGGTTATATTTAAAAGAGAGAGAGAGAAGAAGAAGAAGAAGAAGGTGGACAACTCTTCCTGGAAGATGACATTGAATGATACGCCTCGCAAGACGCAAGCTTGTGGCCTATACGATGTACAACACCGACCAAGGAACTAGTATAGAGGACGCAGTTACAAAAGCACCATGGAAATTGTAGAAACATTCTACAGTACGGGTTTCAAACACGTGGCCCGCGGCCCGCTCACGTCTGTCTTGGTCCCATTCTTTTATTCAATAACTAAATTAATAAGCTACACAGACACGACTGATCTAAAGCATATTTTTTTCGTGAGGCACCCCCTGCGGTCGTCATGATAACCGGGAAACAAAAGTATATTTCAGAATCAGCGTACACATTTTAGTCATTCTGGAGGAAGGTATCGGCATGTTGTTGGAATAGTGGCACCAAATCCCTTCAGATACGGCCCATATATGAAAATGGGAAAGGCCGTCTTTCAAATATCAACGTTAGCTGATATTTTGTACACTCCACCCCCTTCGGCTCCTACCTCCTACCTTCGTCGCTGTCCTGGCCCTTGCGGGAGTAAATTTTCGTCACTGTGTCCCGTTAGCTGAGGTGAGTTTGAGACCCCTGCTCTACAGGAACAACCGATCATAGAAGGTTGGGCATTACGTTCCAAAAATTGTCGCTGTCTTGATTGTGCACAGCAGTCAGGGCAAATAGACAACAACTTTTGTTTGGATATATATCGGCTATTGTAACCTTAACACTGTCTTCATTCAATCTGAGTCGAATTTTGACCGACCAGGCTTCCTTAACGTGCACATGAATCTAGGACCCCAGTTCCCTGTCATAAATGAAGTGAACGACTGCATCGTCGTGAGGTTCGAGTGAGGGGCTTGTACAGTGAAGCTTACACTTAGGCGCGAATAAGAATTTAAAGCTACATCTGTTTCCGTGGTCCTTCTGCTGCTGTGTTCCACCGTGTGCTCATATTTTAAAAACTTATTTATAAGTGGTAA
The DNA here is from genome assembly GCF_013339695.2 of Rhipicephalus sanguineus. NCBI lineage: Eukaryota > Metazoa > Arthropoda > Arachnida > Ixodida > Ixodidae > Rhipicephalus > Rhipicephalus sanguineus. The sequence continues at coordinate 103,984,224 of NC_051177.1, read as the reverse complement.
TGCAAAATTACTAAAAGCTGCACCGAATATTTTGTTAAAATATGCTTGTTTTTATGTATTAGCAGTTACAGCAGACGACGTGAGTTACAGAGAGCTCATATTTATCCACGTATCTGACGTCTGCCATTTATTTTAAGAAAAATGAATTGATGTTCCCCACTCCTCGTTTCACAATTTCTTTAATTTAACAGTTGGCAAGCACTGCCAGTGTAAGGAAACAAACATACAGCGGTTTATTAAAATACATATACCATGTTCCTGCTACAAACGTATTGGGTACCTTCCGAACAATCTCTGAAACGGTGATTCATGATGCACAAGAATAGAGAAAACGAATAAACTTCAGTCGGCGATAAAAGAACTTCATTTAGGAACATCCGTCAAAGACAAAATGACCAGAAGAACAAATAAAGAGAGAGACACCGATGTGCCTACCTAATGAGGGAATCTAATTACGTTCAGCTTTAATTACATCAACTCGATTACCGATTTCAATTCGTACCAGAAAAATGCCATTTATTCTATTGTTTCACTGTGACATTACTCATACGTGGACTCACGTGCCGGTCTAAATCTATAGGGCAAGCTGCGCCTTTCGTGTCGCTTATTTGACCTTCGTGAAGAACGAAATCCGATACTTGCGAAATGAAATGATCGATTATACGAATGAGGCTGCCGGTCTGTATAATCAATGCGTCTCCTTTGCAAATGGGAAAGCTAAACAAACTTTTTTAGATGCAGACTAATACTTCAGTACTGGACATTGGAGTTCGGATCGAGCAAAATTGGCATGGGTGGGTAAGAGTATTTGACGAATATGACTGTCTGGTCATGACATGAATAACGTAAAAACCCTGTCGCGTCATCAAACACTTTCCTCCAGACACGTGTGGCACATACCCGTTTACCACGGGCCGCAGTGTATGGGTATGCGTGCATCGTAACTTATTTTAGCGCACACTGACACACGGACACAGAAAAGAAGGGTGCACCACAAGCGCTCTATCAACTGAAGGTTTTATTCAGAAAAGGAACATATATATATCAAAGTAGTCACCCTCTGCCCATGCGCACCGTCGTAGTTTCAAATCCATGTCATCGTACCGTATCTCATGTGTTCATTATCCGCTTTAGCAGTGACACTTCTTTTTCGAAAATTGTCACTGACGGGTGGCTGATACATGATGATTGCCTAATGTTGATGTGAAATGCCTCCGCAATCTCTCGTGCGGTGCGATCATGGTGCTTAAACAAAATGATTGTATTTGAAAAGCGCGCCTCGCAACCACACTTTGCACAGTGTAAGGCCAAATGCGTTAGCGGCCTGCCCTTTAAAGATGACTGGTGTTCCCTTAGGCGAATATTTATGCAGCGACCAGTTTGCCCCACGTACACTCGTCCGCATGTGAGAGGAATACAGTAAACAAGGTTAAACGCACATGGAACAAAACAGACCTTGTGCTTAATCTTGCAAGTTTGTGCGCCTCCTCGTCCTACATCTTCCAGCTTCTTCTTAACCATGGTGGGAGTTTATGTCTTACCCAGCAACGGCGCGCGAGAGCTACGACATTGGTAAATTTAAATGACGAAGTGTTAAGAAAAAACCGGACAAGCGGCAGCGTTCACCGACGAATGTGCAAAGAATAAAATTAGGATCCCCGCAGGAATCGAACCCAAGGCATTCTGTGTTGGTAGTCAGATATTCTACCTCAGAGCCACGCCAGGTCTATAAACTGCTTTGGAAAAACAGCAATGCAGGATTAATGTCGATGCAACGTCAATTGTGGTTGTGAAGCTGGCTATCTGATGTTATAACAAAGCAATAAACTCTACATATTTACTCTTATGATACAGGCGTCATGTCTGGTTAACGTCTGTAGTTCCAGTGTTGGCTCTGCGTTTATAGCAGTGTAATAAACTTTACATTTGTATTCCTATATATAAGATTCAGGGAAGCTATATTCAAGCGTTCCTCGACACCGGAGGAATACGCTAATGAAAGTTACGTATGATGTTCCCACCATCGCACCGTAAAGTGCACTTCGCTGCGATAATACGGATGTATGTGCTGTAACGTGAGTGTTGACGTTACGTCAGACCATAAGTGACCCTTTGAACACCAGTGTTGTCGACGTGCCTGGTAAGACCACGATGTGTACACAACTACTGCACTTACAAAAACACGTCGATCCACATCGTAACGCTTGGCTCAAAGCGAAAAAATGCAGCATAGGACTGCTCGCTGACTGCTTCGCATGAAACCGTTTCCCACAAGGCGTGGGATCTGCAGAATTTTTTTAAAAGTGTAGCCGAAACACCCGGTGCCAATACTGAGTGTAAGATCAGAACCTAAACTATGCGTGACGCGTAGGCTTAGAATAATTTATTGCTAATCAGTTGAAAGCTCCCCTTGACACGTACGTGCTGCATGCCAAATGCACTCAATAGTTCCTTTACTTGGATAACGTTCTAAATCTTAGCAGTTGCTGTAATGCCGGCTTCTTCACAATATATAAACACTTTTGGTACAAAATGATGTCGCAACGAAGAATCGGGCAAGCCTAGCCTTAGGAATAACCCATAATTAACCCGTTAGTAATTTCAGATATTATAATATGGCTATTGAATTACGGCACAAACACCCTTACCCCCATCTCTAAGTTAACGCGGCTGTGTGAAAAAAAAGTGAACAGTTGCCGTCTAACGACATTTCGCTATTCCGAACAAGTTAAATAATGTCTCGTGCACTACAACAACCTTCAAATATTTACCACCAACAATACATTATACTCTTTACAAAGATTTAAAAGCAGTGATTTATTGGAATTACGCCCACATACTAAAAGCGTCGAGGTCGGGTGTATATATAAATATATATTCTCCTTTTCCTACAATTACCGTGTTATCGACGCAGCCAAATGCGGGAAATGGGAGGAAAACATTTCTCCATATTGCACTCCGCTTCCGAGACGACTTAACAACATCACTGCTGTGAAACGGTTTGGCACAGTTGGTTACAGCTGTTTTAAAGCTCAGTGGGACAAAATGGCCAAGACAGCGCAATATCGCTAATGTACCTCGCCTCTATCAGCACGATTTATCCCAATGCTTTGGTTTCTAAAAAAGACCTGGCTGGACAAACAGATGGTACCCATAATCGAAAACACATAAGATTCGACGTTCTGTGTGTGCCCCTGCCTGATGTCTCTCTCTTTCTTCACATCTCTAAGTTTCAAACACCCCCATCTCTTTCCTCCCTCTCCTGTTAATTACTCTGTTTTCAGTGCATGAGAGGCGGTATATATAACCATATTAAATAGTTTTTTTTTGTTTTCGTTCTAAAAAGTTCGTCTTATAGAGAATTGTCTTTTCTGTTTCCTCACTCATTGCACTACTCTTACCCACACAGCCAGCGTCACTTATTTTACTAATTTATCCCTTTAAATGTCGGACCACTATAACTCCTAAAAAAAAAAAGAAAAGAAAACAAAGTCTGGTATTGGCGCTTATTCAATTACTCGTTCTTAGTGATGAGTTCACGATCATCCAATGCACACATAATTTTTGTTAGTGAAAATAGTGCCCGTTTAAAGCACATTTTACGAAAATCCCGCTTTAACAGTGGTAATAACTAACCGCTTACATATGAGAGGCGTGCCCCGTTGAGAATCCACACCCTACATAGAGTGCATTTTTCAGTCTCTAGTGGTGTACTTCGTCAACACGAAAGTAATCTCCTCTGGGAAAACACCGTGTTATTGTTTTCCTTTAATATGAACGTGCGTGCACATAATGAGTGAAAAGCTTAACGCTTCGTTTTAATTAGCTAATTGCGCAATATTTCTGTGGGATGGTTGTACACAGGGAGGGTTTATACTCCTAAACATCTAAAACATAAAGGACGAAAAACAGTCTCCTTCAGCTTAGTGGTAACGACCTTGAAAATTTCAACCATCACCCTCTTTACAAGTAGTGCACCTGACCTGGACAAAGTGCGTAGGCGGGAACAAGTGGCCATAGCGGCATACTTCAGACTCCAAACTTCTCGAGCGTATGAGACACGCTAATAACCGCGCATTCCTCAGCTTGGCGAAACAATCGAGGATGGGCGCAAAACTTTTTGAGCTTCGGGTTTAAGATTATTGCGTTTATTACGGAGATAGAAAAACAAACACAAAACCGTGCATCAACGCAGACATTTCCGTTCCGCAGTTTTCACGTTATCATTTACGGTCTTGTTTCGATCACGGCGCGATGAAGTAATCATTTTCAGACCCGCACGTATGTCACGCCCAAAGCATGCAATTTCACACGCTTGCTCTACTGTAGAAACCAACACTTTCTGTACTATAGTTTAGATGTTCTCATCTCGGCGGGCTGAAACCAGTGGTCCAGAGAGATGGGTTGCGAGTGCTCATATCTATCTTTGCTGTGTTTGGTTTTGCTTTCTTTTCTTTATATTGAGCCATACATTTCGCGCCATTCCACAGTTTACTATGAAGGTTTCATTTTAAGTTGTGGAAAAATTGCGAAGTTCATTCATCACCCGCAGCCTTCAGTGCGCCGCTCTTTAGAACAAAAGTGCACGTGATCGGTCGCTCTCACTTCACTGCATAAGTGCCGTTGTTCATACGAGAAAAATACAATAGCAAGAGTGTATCCTAGATTGAATCATGAGACCGAAGTAACTAGAAGAATAAAAATGTGGTGGAGCACATTCGGGCAGGCACTCTCAAATCATGAATGGTAGTTTACCCCTATCCCTCAAGAGCAAGGTGTATAGCAGCTGCATCTTACCGGTACTTACCTACGGAGAAGAAACTTGGAAGCTTACAAAGGGAGTTCAACTTAGATTGAGGACGATGCAGCGAGCTATGCAAGGGAAAATGATAGGTGTAGTCTTATGGGACAACAAGAGAGCAGAGTAGGTCAGGGAACAAACGGGTGCTAAGGACATCTAAGTCAAAATAAAGAAGAAATAGGCACGGGGAGGGCATGTAGCGCATAGGCAAGACAACCGCCGGTCATTAAGAGTAACAGACTGGATTCCAAGGGAAGGCAAACGCGTGGGAAGAGAGAGAAAGTTAAGTGGACAGATGAGATCAGGAAGTTCGCGGGTATAACATGGCCGCCGCAAGCAGGATGGGCTGATTGGCGGAACATGGGAGAGGCATTTGTCCTGCATTGGGCGCAGCCAGGCTGATGATGATGATAATGATAATGATAATGATGATTATGATGATGATGTGTTGTGTCCATGTGTTTAGAAAAAAATAACCGACGATTAAGATACTTGCTAATGCGAATTTTGAGAGCAGCTGTTGAGGTGTTTTGATTTTGCGATAAGTTGAGGCGAACAATTTGAGAGAGACATGCATGTATATACAATTGCATGCTACTATTTAATCGCATTGAGCATCTTCACACCCACATGTCTCAGTGCCTGCGTGTAATCCCTGTCGCCCTTCTCTTTGACAATTTCTTGCACTGGCCGGTTCAGATTGGACGTACCTCGGTTGGCCTTATTTACATATTCCACCACGTTAGCGGCACATGCATATACATGACAAACACTATCTGAAGATCCATGTTTGAATCTAGGATGGACGCCACCCATTGGTCAAAGTAATTCACCCAACTATGCTGCACGGTGTGGGGTAGCATGGGGGTGGGACGGAAGTACTCGCTCGGAGAACCGCAATGTACTCTGCCTTGTCCATGACGCCGTGATGTTCCGAGAACTGTGCCATTGAATCATAGTTGGCCGTTTCCAGGGCCTCGTGCACGGCTTGTTTCTTGTTTCGGGGGCTCTCGATGTGTTCCTTCTGCACGGCGACGGCGAAAGAGCGCTTTCGACCAACGCACGTCTTCTTTGCTTGTCCAATTCCTGTGGCAAATATAATTCGTTTTCGTTGGACACGGTAGTAGGGCTTGCCCAATTCCTGTGGCACGTACTCATTCGCGTGGTTACGCCACCGACGGCGACGGCGATGGTGACGCCGCTCAGCGCAGGGACGGGCGCCTAAGAGGTGCGCTCTAAAAACTGAGGAATCATTGCACTCTTTGACAGTGATGATCAGCGAAGCTTTTCAGCACACGACACAGATGTGACACAGAAATTACACACACCCTGCAACTAAATCCAAAATGTGTGTCCAAAATGTCCCTTCTTAAATATAGCCTATGATCCTTTAAAGTTTTCTGTACGCGCCGCGGTGGTCTAGGGGTTATGGTAGTCGACTGCTGAACCGAAGGTCACGGGATCGAATCTGTGCTGCGGCGGCCGCATTTCGAGGGAGGCAATATGCTAGGCCCACCGTGCACCTTATATTGAGGTGCACGGTGGGGCAAATTTCTGGAGCCCTCTCCTACGGCATCGCTCATAACCATACCGTGATTCTGAGACGTAAAACCGCAACAATTATTATTATTTACATTATTAATAATTACTTCAATATTACGCCGTACACTGTTGACTGGGAACTATCACTGGTGAATACGCTAATAAATGTGTTTGCGATTTACTGCTAGAAGATTATTGTTAACCCATCTCAGATTTACTGTGGTGTAACCAGCCAAGTGCGCATGTATATGAAATGTTTGTAATTGCCTGAATTAAAAAATGTACCTTTTTTGTGTGTTCTGTCAACGCTGGGCTCTGATTTTGTCTTTGGACCAAAACTGAGGTTCGTTGGCCCACCTAAACACCAACGTTTAATTGTCCGTGCTCTCGTCCGGCATTTCAGGAGACAGATGCGTTAGTCCTTGGAATCCGCCAGGTGACTGCACGCAATTTCTGGCGTTCGACATAAATCGTATACACTCTATACGATAATTTTTCATGCAGTGGTTGTTTCGAAGAAATTTAATGCAAAGCTTGCTTTGCACATTTAAAAAAGTTTAGCTTGAAGAAAGCATGATTAACTCATAAAGTCGTACCTTTCAGTAGACATATAGAGCAAGATATTTTTACGTGCGCGTAATACAGCACGGTGTTACGCATATTTCATCATTGTTTTGCATCCTTCACAAAGTCATTCCTCTGATGTTACTGAAAAGTGTTGCCAAGTGAAAATATCAAGGCCAGGTAGTAATGCACGTAAAAATCTAAAGATGTTCAAAAGAAACAGCCATTCTTTATGACAGTCACGACAGTTGTCAGCAGGAAATGTCGTCTACATGTATTGGAAAAAGATAATCTCATATATGTGCTTTCTGCCGCCAGTCGCTATCGTCACTGAAAGACGCTACCAAAAAAAGGCATCAACTTCCCAGTGGATACATTCACATGTTGGTGCCAGCGGCAACGAAAGAGCAGATACCCTAGCCAACGAAGCACTGTCAAGACACCCTACAGTTAGAGGCAATAAAACACAAATTTTATTTGTATTCGTAGTATTTGCCGCAACAGGAAAAATGTTATTAAGCCACATAAAATAAACGCATTTTGGCATCATAGATGCCAAAATTAGCGCCCGAGGCAGCACACGCTGTTGGCGGGCGTTTAAGGCATTGCACTGACTGTCATGTTCGGAAGAACTTACGTAGACCTGACTGAACGACGTATTAATTACCGTTGTGCGGAACATGAAGTGTCTGTGAAAAATAAAGGTAGTGCGCACTTTTTAGCTAACGGTGAAGCATGCTTGCGTTAACCGCGGCTTCGCGAGATTAAGATATGAAGACGCGGGTTCAATCCCGGCCGCGGCGGTCGCATTTCGAAGGAGACGATGCTAGAGACCCGTGTACGGTGCGATGTCAGTGCACGTTAAAGAACACCAGACGGTCTAGATTTCCGGAGCACTTCAGCACGGCGTGCCCAATAATCATATCGTGGTTTTGCAACGTAAAATTCTAGATAATATATTATTATTATTCAGATTAATATTCCAAGCAAAACTTGGTACCCACCTCCCAATCTTCGCTCATTAGGACGGGAGCTGCTGGAAGCTTATTGCACTAGAGAGAAGAGCACAGATTGCATAAGCAGCATAAGCGACACATCTATTTATGTCTTTAACAATGCACATGACCTTTTTAACTCTGACGTTATGTTACTGACGTAGCTGCTGAACGCATGCGCATTTGATGTCAACCTGCTGCGTCGTTGTTTCCAAAAGAAGTCAGTTGATGTACGGCGCTCGCCCTGTGAGCTCTCTTCTTTTCTTCATAGGTCGTTTCTTTCCGTGTTCGCGCGAAAGTTTTTTAGATGCGATGCATCTTATAGCGGCGGCATGTCCCGCGGCGTCAGCGTCCGCACTCACACTACGCATGCGCAACTCTCTTCCTTCCCTCTTTTCGACAGCTGCGCGTTTCTCTCTCCACTTTTTTCCTACCACCTGCTTGCGCTTCTCCTGCGTTCTCGCTTCTGCTCTCGCGGTGCATGCGCTACTCTCCTCCTCTAGTATCCTATCCTTCTAGTGTTAATATAAAGCGCGTAGAGCGCTGCGCGCGTTCAGTGCCGCGCTTGCTTCGGTTGACTCCGCTTGACTCCGTTGACGCTTCCGATGAAGTGTGATGGTCCGATGAAGTGTGATGGAAGCAAAACTCCCGTCACTTAGTGGGTAGAAATTCGTTACCCGTTTCACCTTCGTCTAAGCAATTAAGGACAACGGACCCCCACCCCCCCTGATGCTTCGCATCACCTCAGGTTTCCCTTCGGGAAGATGCGGTTTAGATGCGAAGCATCTTATGGCGGAGTTCAAACCGGAGGTGGTGGTGGTGGTGGTGGTGGCGTGCGGCGTGACCACCCTTACTGCGCATGTGCAAGCCCTCCCCTCTCCCCCTCCCCCTCCCCTCCCAACTCACCCTCTCAACCTTTCCTCCTCTCCACTTCCCCTATCCCCGACCCCTCTCCGCTCCTCCTCTGAAATTCGGGCTTGACAGGCCAAAATTCTCTCCTGCGCAACGCCGCGATGAGCGCCAGCGCATGCGCGTCCCCTCCCCCTCTCTCTCCTTGCCCTCCTCTCGCGCGCCGGTCGATCGCGTTCCCCGCTCGTCTTGTGAGAAATAACGGCCAGGCTAGAGGGAAGACACGGTGGTGGTGGTAACAGTAATTCTGCGAAGAAGCTCCGGGTATTCGGAGGTTCTTGACTTGCGGTGGGGGAGGGGGGCTCAGTCCGGGGCTCCGCTTGCAGCAGCCGCTCTACGGGCCCGGTCAATCAGACTCAACTGATCATCCAGGTTCTCGCTGGCCAGCAGCTGTTCCCATCGCTCCGCTGTGGGATTTTCTATCGGGGGTAAGGCTGTAATGGCGCGGCATGCCCACGTGACGTGGTACAGGGTAGCTTTTGCTGGGCACCATGGGCAGTGAGAAGAGTATGCAGTAGGATGCATTTTACTGAGGGTGTGCAAATTTGGAAACGTGCCGGTTTGAATTTGCCTCCAGCTGACCGATTCTTCTTTATTTAATGTTCGATGTGGTAGGGAGTAAGTTTGCCTGAGTCCTCTGTAATGGTTTAGGATGGCCGAGTAGTCGCTAGGAACGGGAATGGGTTCCTCAGAAGCGGAGTTGAAATGTGCTCGGCTCGCATACCCTCGAGCTACCCTATCCGCCGCCTGGTTTCCCTCCAGCCCCATGTGACCCGGGGTCCGTATGATCCGATGCCAAATCCGGGGGGTGTGTGTACTGGAGTGCTCACCAGTGTCTGTAGCGTTCAGGAGGATATTGAGGGCGGGTTGGCCGATGCGCCCTTTAAGATAGTTGCGGCAAGCCGCTTGACAGTCCGTCAGAACAGTGAGCGATCGTTGATGTCTGTAGCCGAGGGCGAGAGCGAGCGCGATGGCCGTTTCTTCAGCCTCAGTGATGTTGTGGCACCGCACGGAAGCACTGGTACGTTCTTTGAGTGTGTGGTCCACGACAGTGGCTACTGCCTTGGTGTTCGCGAGATCGTAGTTGGCGGCGTCAACATAGTACGTAGTGTTCTTGTGCCCATGCTCTCGTTCAAGTGCTTCCACTCTGGCTTCCCGGCGGCCTTCCTGCAATCGGGGATCCACGTTGCGGGGGATGGGGGCGACTTTATATGTGGTACGAAGGTGGTCGGGAATGGGCTTGCGGCGAGCAACGTCCTGAAGCTGGCTGATATAGCCAAGGCGTAGGAGCAGGTCGCGGCCTGTTGGTGTTAGCGTAAGCCGCTGCAGCTGCGTGGTTAGTTGAGCTTCGCAAAGTTCTGAGTAGGTATTGTGGAGACCCAATGCGAGGAGCTTGCTTGTGGGAGTGCTCGGTGGTAGCTTCAGTGCCGCCTTGTAGGCCTTGCGGAGCATTGCGTCTACTTGGTCCTGTTCGCTTTTGGTAAGCCGTTGGTAAGGCAAACTGTATGTCACCCTACTTACAACGAGGCTACGTACCAGTTTCAGAGTGTCCTCCTCACGCATGCCATGGCGACGAGTAGCGACCCGCGATATCATTCTGGCCACCTGTAGCGTGGTAGTACGAAGGGGGCAAGTGTGTGATTGACATGGCGGTTTGACTGTATCCACATACCCAATATACGAATGATGGTTTTCTCTGGGACTTCTTGGCCAGCAACGATGACTCGGAGGCGGTAGCCTGGGTCATTCTGCGCTAATGATGTGGGCTTGTGTTTCCACATTCTTATTAGCTCAGACTTCTCTGCCGCAGAGGCAAGGAAGATACGACGCGCGTAGCGTTCCTCTTCGCATTCCACGACGCGAGGTCGGTAGCATGCCCAACGAACGCCAACGGAACGCGATCGTGCAAGTGCTCCGGCTTCGCATCCTCTCATGGTCCTCTTTAGCGGGAGATGGTGTAATTTTTGTGTGTACGATACGGTTTTGACGATTTACGTTATTCGGATTTCTCGGATGCCACGTAGGCGGCCTCCTTAAGCAATGTGGGAGCAGGCAGCGAAAGCGAAAGGTAAGGGGCGTCTAAAATGAAAATTTTTAATACAAAAGTAGCGCGAGAAATGCTTGACATTCCTGTTTGTCGTTTTATGTTCGCAGAATGAAGAACTTGGGAGGGATGGGCATAGGTCACTTCGATAGAATCGTACGGAAACGGCATAACGCTTTTGCACGACGACCGCATTGACGCATTGTTTTCTTTCATTTTCTTTATTCAGATGTAGGGTTTGAACGTTACAGAAGACTTTGTTCTTAACTGCAATATAAAAGCCAAGTCTCTGCGATGCGTACTAAAGAAAAGTAGGCAGCTTTCTCTATAAAAACTACCCCACCCCACCTCCCCACTTTTATTTCGACGACGAAGAGAGAGAGCTATGCCTAAGAGTGCTGTATCCCGGGATTTGTTTTAGAAAAACAAAGCAAATGCGACTTCCATTTGTGGAACAGCTAAGTTCTAAAGTGATAGAGCGGGATTTCATCTAGTAGAAACACCGAAGAAACTATACTTCGTGTGATTCGGTTCCACGGTGCCTATTTTTCCTCTTCGGTTGTTGTATCGACATGCACGAAGCGAAATGCGCTGTGCCTACAGGTGAAACCTTGTCGAGTGAAATTGACGGGTCGACGCACTATGCAACCCACCTGCAGACTGCGAGACATTTGCAACAAAGCCTGGGCGCAGTCACGCTTCCTAAAGGGAGTCGCCTTCATAGTAGTCAACCATATCACCGTTTTAACGCTATAGTGTTAAAGAGCTCGATTCGCAGAAATCCCGGGGTTGGTGGCGTTGTCTTCGGTTGTGAGCGAAAAAGCAGCGTTGGCCGTGAGCGAAAATTCTAGGCAGATGCAAATAAAGATAGGAGTCGGAGGGCGTTGCACTTTGGCTTTCCTTGAGGCAAACGTGAGGTCTCCACCGAGAAGCGAAGGCATGCTAGCTATTAGGCAGGCGATAGTGTGCTTGTGAGTGTGTGTGTTGGGGGGGGGGGGGGGGGGGGGGTATCGCGTTCAACTCTTAAAGCCGAAGCTTAAGGTTCCCCCAATTTATTTTTTTGCGTGGTACTTTAACATCTACCAGCCCGTACCTTCGAAATTCTTGTCTCTACTCTCAACAGTCATCACACAACACCTTCGTCCTTGTGTCATCACCGCGTCGAGGTCTCACTTTGTTCACCCGCATCAGCTCCTGTTCGTATTTTCACATTCCTCGTGAATGGTGCAAAGCGCAAACAAAACTATTGCTCTAGATATAACAAGTTGTATATGCTGACACAATAAGGACAATTGTATGGATTAAATTTACTTTTATGTCACTGCATTCATTGTTTAAGGACCGCTTTGCATCATATAATTGTCAACATGTGCGTTGGATCTGCACGAAGTTTGCTTCGCGTTTTATTTTCTTTACTCTTTGTATCAATGATCTCGAGTAGCAGGGTACCGCTAGATCTTCCGGGAGGTTTTTCACTCCTGACAAATGCTTTGTCGTGCCTCTCGAGCAAGGCAGCCCCTCTGATTAATTTCTCTCTTATGTGTTGCTATCTTTTAGTCTTTGTGTTACCGCCTACAACTTCCTCGTTTCCGGGTGTGTTTACCTTGGTAGGAAACTTCTCCACCTTTCGCATCTGCACCTTTTTCTGTAGGAGCGCTCAGTCGCAAAAGAATGTAATCGCGCTGCAGTTCACAAAACACCGACGCTACAGAAACAAGAAACTGCTAGAGTAAATACATAAAAGTACAGCGTTGCCAAAAAATGGCGCTGAGGTGCCGTTCCAAAGTAACTCCTCTTCGAAGGGAAGCGAACGAACCGTGCGTTATCTAGAAGCAGCAATGAGACTGCCAGTGTGATTATTAAGGCGTGCCTTATCGATAGCCGTTCGCATTCCTCGAGGCACCAGCTTTGTCTTGCTTAGCTGCGCGAGCGGCCACCATTTGTCAGTCCCGTAGGTACGAGCGTCTTCTACGCCACTTGACTTCCCACTGGTATAGGAGCAGTTGTGCACATCGCGAACGGCTACCTTCTTTCGTATCGTTGTTATTGTTTTCTGTTCTTTCTTGTATGTGATTTTTTCTTCTTTAATAGGGCGAGTTTTCCTCCTGCACCAGAGATTCCGTGAAGTCCAAATCCTGGCGCTTATACTTGTCTCACTTTCACTGATCCTATGCGCGCTGTCGGCGATGATTTAATACCCTGTATATCGAAAAGCCTGTAACTTCAGGGATGGACACGTGACTCACTTAAGGCCCTCTCGGTCACGTGAAAAGTGAATGGCAAAGAAGCGCGTAATATTCTCGTATTGCTTTCTAGGAGTCTTGATGCGTTATTTCGTGTGCATTTCTTAAACTTATTTTATGCCGAACTGAGTGCAGTGAGTGTTGTACTATGTGCCTTTATATAGCCTTGTGTTTGTTTTCTACTTTGCGGCGACAGCTATTGTACAAGAGAAGAGGAGCAGCAGGCGACACGCATTGGCACCAGCCTCTCCTTATACACATTTAATAATAATAAAAAAGACGCATTAGGAGGATTCTAAGAACTAGCAAGCGCTCGAAGTTCACTGCGAGCTGGCATCGCAAGCTTATACGACCGCCGCAAACGAAAAAGTAGGTTAGTAGCTTCTGAAAAAATTTGCGAAATTTTATCTTTTTTTTGTGCTCAACGCGTTTCTCCACCAATAACCATGTTCATGAGAATGCTTGACGTCTGTCCGGGAACCAAATGCAGATTATACGCTTGAAGATGCGGTATTTTCGGCATTTTTATAAAATGTAGGATTACCGTCCCATGCTCTTTACGGAGGTAAAAATTCGCGAAAAATGGAAGAGTGAAGAATTGAAGGCAGTAGCGTCGGCTGAACTAAACAGCCGGTCGGAATCGGCAGCATTAGTTAGCTAATGAGGACGCATTGCTGTAGACTCAAAGTCATAACAGTTTTTATATATACGTAGCATGAGGGGAGTTCGGTTGTGGAAGGGTGAAAACGTTGGTAACCTGGTAAGTGCCCAACGAGTACAACACCCGGAGAAACGAAGTACACGCGGCAGAATAGGACGCAGTTAGAACACTATATGCAGCTACCAGATACGCTACTTTACAGTAGCAGGTAGGGTGCACGCACCGGTAATGATTGAAGATAACGAAACCAATACTTACCAGCCCTGGTAAAGCGCTAATTAAGGAGAAAGCTCCAGGGCACGCATAATCGCAAACACGCGCAGTACCCTAAATAAAACGCTGCATTCTTTCGTCAAACAGCAAGTGGTTTCTTGTCGTAATGTTCTTATATTCCTAAAAGAAAAACGCTACTTCCGAAAAAAGAGAAATCCTACCCGTGGCTGAGGATAAGAATACAAAACAAAGATGGCGAAAGAAAAACACCGTCTGCACCTGGCTCAAATACCACGTGTACAGGAAAAAAAAGATTCGACGGGTATGTTTTATTATGTTTTCTTTCCTTTTCGTACAAACAGCGCGCTAACATAAAGCTAATTAAGCTAGAATCATTTCTGGTAATCCGTGTGTAATAAGCAATTCAGTTTTTCTGTTAATTCCTTGTTTGCTCGGGGCTGCTGGGAGAAAGAAAAATTTGCCAGTAAGAAACATAAGCCGACGGAAGTTATTTTGATGCCGTTAGAAGACGATGACAAAAAGAACAGAGATACCCACGAACATTCCACTTTAATGTAAGGGGCTTTCCTTGCACTTTAAAAAATGAGAATATTAGCCAAGATGCTTTCTTTTTTTCCTTTCTTTTTTTGTTTCTTTTGAGGATTCTTTGTCGGGTGCTCCTTCCTATTTCTGAGTACTGCCCAAGTGGTCATGTAGAGCGAATGTAATGGTGTCTATTTTGGGTGCACTAATGAGAGGATTTGAGCATAAGAAGGCTGTAGCAGGCGAATCTCATCTATGCGCTAATGCTACTTAATGGCCCTGAGAGGCTCTTCACTCTCTCTCCTTTTTTTACCATTGAAGATATTTTGGGTATTTAATACCGACATCGTTTACACAAATGTTCTCCAATGTTTGTGTCAATCAAGAGCGCAGCGGCGCCTAAATCACACAGCTCTTCACGCTTCTTTCACTGCGCCTAGAAACATATAAAAAGCCGGATGAAGGAGTTCCTTCATTATTTTGCAATAGCCATGCAGTTTTCATCACTTTTCTTGTTTGATGTCTATTGAGCCATTGGCGTGGCTACAAATCAATGTATGAGTAGGAGCGAGTTGTCATTGATCTTCCCTTTCGTTAAGCAACTTAGAAAAGCGGGAGGAAAGAAGGAGTAAAACCAATGGGAAGTAAATGTTAAATAGATAGGAAGTGTGTGACAAGGAAACTGCAGAGAGGCTAGCCAGGCGGACGTCCTGCATGAGAGAAAAGAGACAACAGATTTAAATTTAAAAAAAAAACTAAATGTCACGCCTTTTCTTGCCTTCGCTCTCAAGACAAAAAATGAAACCGTGAACTCTTGAATGTGATGCAGCACATCAATACAGAAAAACATGAAATCCGTATTAGTGTCACTTTAATCTTCACGTTAAATCGTATATAGTATGTGTAGGCCCTTCCTCTTCCGTAAACATGTTTTATACAGTCGTAGGGGAGTGGCCGACGCAGCGAAGCCGTGACGCCTCCAGGAAAAATGGTGCTGCTTTGCTGTCAGCGCTTATACAGTGTACGGCGAAGGTAGCGCGAGCTCCCTCCGTTTATGTGCAACGCACCGAGAGTAATTGCTCCGACGGTGCGTTTTCTCTTCGAGCACACCTAGGAAAGAGTGTTGGAGAAGTACAACAAAATCAAGGTTGCTCCTTCGTCAAACACAAAGGCACATCGGTATCGTGCGCTGCAGGTTTAGTCCTGCTGACTCTATAGCGACGCGTCGTTGCACGGCTCTGCTTAGCAGTAATAGGCTGATTTTAATAAGTCCTCTCACCTTTCTATTGCCGTTTGCAGAAGTCAAGGAAAGAAAGAAGGGAGGGATAGAAGGTTTTTGTTTTTTGCTTTTAGTTTTGTTCTGGAGATCTCCAATGCGGGCCAGATTAGCAGGCGGCTACGCCATCGTTACGCTTTCAAAACTGAGGCAGAACTAGGTCACGCTCTCTTTTTTCCGTTTCTGGTGGTTGAGCGATGAACAAAGAAAAGCTTCAGGCTGCCTGGAAGCTTGGGAGTCATATGCCTTAGCGTAAGCCTCACCTGGATATGTGAGTATAGCGCCCTGACATGGAGTCTCATGTGATAAGGAGGCATCTAACTAGTACATAATCCCAACCTGCAAGCGCATGGCGTGAACAAAAAACTGGAACTATCGCGATGAATGACGAGTTCGTAAATTTTGATCGTCTGTATCTTAAGTTCATTCTACTCGGGCTGTTTGTGACATTGGAGTTGAACTTATCGCGTTGAAATGAGCTTTTTTTATTTGGTTGTGTAACATAAAATGTCTCCCGGTGTATCAAGCACAATTATGTTTTTCCGAATGAATGGGAGTGTTGTTCTAACAAATAAGTTGCATGTATTTCAAATACAAGTTCAGAAAATTACATTTTCTTGTATTTTCCTTCTCTTCAGTCATTTCCAGTACAATAAATGTTGCAGCCTTAGTCTAGGTATGGTACAGAGCTCCTAGACTTATAATAAAAGGCACTTGTTCGACAAACTTGAAGCGAAAATATTGAGGGCACCAAACTTCCACAGCACCTGTTAAAGAATTAGTAATTATTTATTTATATTATAAATTATTCAGTAAGCGAAAATGTTACTCGGACAGCTCAGATAAACAAGGCGTCTCTATTTACATTGGCTGTCGGTGTGCACAATGAAATATGGAATTCTTTTCGACAATGACCACGCCACATCCGCCCCTTTTCTGACGTTATATATGGTCGCATACTTTTTTTAGGCCACACGTAGTGAACAACATGCTGCTTCCAGCTCCATTGCTTCTGTTTCCCTAATTCGACAATGCTACGATATGGCGAGTACTCCTGCATTACTGCTACTAGCAATAACACTGCTAGTTTGAGCCCATCGTGCACGTATGCATGTCTACGACAGCTTGTAATTCATAAGGTGAGTGTAAGACACTACATCGCTCAATATACAATGCACGCGAAGATATATGTGTAGCCTTCCGACTGCAACAGTAGTAGTAAAAGGCTGCCGTTGCCTTAAATAGTGCAGTATTACATGACCGCCAAAATTAGTTCCGCGATTTCATAACAAAATAATATTTAGGTTTCCCAGAACGTCCGAAGCAAATGTAAACATTACATGACTGTGCATTGATATGCAGCTAAATTTCTGCTCTCTTCATTCAACTATCACTCAGAAGCCCTCGCTGCTAAGAACGTGACACGCGTTCTCACTAATGTATTCGGAAGACCACGTCGCAGCCAGTTGCATACCTTTGGAAAAAATGCCTAATATTTCGCGTTAACTGAGGAGCTCACTGGCGTTTAGCTTCATCTACGTTCATACAGATGAGGCGGTAATGAGCACGAAGGAATCAATTGTTCTGGAAATGTTATAAGTCGGGACTAACGTTTGGCAACATTCTAACCATATCGCCCATTATTTGGCATTAAACGGCAAGACAAACAAGCGTCCTCTAATTCGTTCATTATACACCTAGTGTATACGAACAGAGGTGACCGAAAGAGCACGTCATAGATAAAACTTTTTATGTTCGTGCTTGTGCGGCTGTATGTCGATGGCAGTGAAAGAAAAGCGATCAATCTCCTGATCCTGACCACGCCATTCATATCAAGATAAAAAAAAAAAGAACTCAAACGAGAGCTTGGCTTAAGAACATGGCTACGGTGACCCAAGCCTCCCTGGCTCTATTGTCGAACATCGACGGGTTAGCTTAGTGGGCGGGCCGTGTGCACGGCACCAGACGACGACAGATGGTCCGAACGCGAACGAGGAACACCGACTGAAGCTTCAGGGAGCGTGGAAACCCGAAGCGTGTGGCGCAGAAACAACACACCACACAGTCTCGTTCTATTCTCTGGAGGCAGCATTCGACAAAAAAAAATAATAATGCCCGCCTTTCTGCGTGCTTCACTGCCGTCGGAAGACGATAGTCTTATGCCATTCATGTTTTGCCTTGCCTCAGACAGCGCCTCCTCTATGTTGAATCGGCTGCATCTGGCTGCCATTGATAAAATAGAGGACGCGCTGCGTGAGATATGGAGTCATCTGGCAGTGGCGTTGGGAAACATGAGCTTGTGCAGAATCTAGGGCCACTGCCAGGTGGCAGCACCATATCGTCGGCAGAGTGCTTTTTCGTGCATGGCGTCGTGTGTTCCGTGCAGCCTAAGACACTAGGGTCTTTAGAATTACGTATCTATATTTTTCTAGTAAAGGAAACACCACCTAATACTTAGGTATTGATGTTGCGCCTCAGATATGCGTAATATTTGCTTTTTGATCCACAATGTTCACAAGTATGAACATAGCTACCTGTTCAAGATGGCTGGGCGTTCAGCAAGTGCTTAAACTGTGGCCGGGTGGCTGAATCGTGTGACAGACAGACAGACAGACAGACAGACAGTCAGACCAAAATTTCTGCGTTCAAGTATCCCAAGAAAGACTATCGTCTTTAAAAAATAAGGAACATGCGTTATGGTAATACCGCATGTTGGTAATACCAGGCGTTTCGGCGAAAATATTTAGTATCACTTACACAGTGCAGCTAAGGTAAAAAAAGGGATTATCTGAAATACTATTAGCTAAATGACGGTAAACAAGAGGCGCGAACAACGCCGGCAGAAATGGGGGCAAAATTTCCGGGTGATCCCCCTTGCGTGCGGGAGACGTTTTAACGCGATAGCGTTAGAGAGCTCGTGTCGCAGAAATTCCGGCGTCTGCGACGGTGTCGATGACAGCGTCGTTGGTTGTGAGCGAAAAATCGTTAGTGACCGAAAAATCGAGAAAGATGCAAATAAAAAAAAGAATACAAATTTTTGGTTTCATTGAGGATCGAACCCGGGCCGTTCGAGTGGCAAGCAGATATCCTACCACAAAGCCACGAAAATACTTGCAACTGCTTCGGAAAAAAAAAAAACACTACATAAATGCCATGTAGTGGAAGGAGTCTCCTCAACGCATTTTGTTCGGCAGGTGTCAAGACGAAAATGAGCCCATTCGGCGATTTGTAGGCGCATTGGCGGGGCCATCAAACTACGTTTTTTGCGCGACGCCATGCTTCGAAAAAAGCCGGGATAGTACAGCCATCGCCGCTAAAAACACACACGAACTTTCAAACAGCTCCAAAAATGGGCAACTATGTACATGTAGCGGAAAACATATCAAGCCAACGCCTGCTTTCTAGAGGAGGCGTTGATCAAGCAAATAGCAAACGTTAGATAATGTACTGCCACCTGTGAGGTATTGTGAGAAATATGTCTCGACTCTTGCACAGGGAAGTGCTTTAGATCGAAAACCTGTACCATTACTATAGGTATATCGCGCGCGCGCGTGTGTGTGCCTGTGTGCGTGTGTGTGTAACAATAAACATTAATAACTATGCACTTCGTGGTTGAAGTGCGCACTAGGGGCCCGATTTCGCTATCGCGTTCAGCTCTTAAAGGCGAAGCTCGAGGGTCACCCCAATTTATTTGAGCCGAAAGAAATTAATCGTATAATTAATTGACTAGTGTAAAATAAATAAAACGAATAAAATTACACCCAATTAGCACGGGCGTACTTAATCTACGTAGAAGACATATCGGCGGTGCAAATGCAAGCACTCAGTGCTGTGATTCAACTTATCACCACAAGATGTCTCTACTAGTCTACTGTTCACGTCTACGCACACAGATTATGAGTATATTGAGTAAGTAAATGGGAACCAAGCTTACTTATACTTTTTAAGTGACTGAACTAGCTTGTGTCCCAAATTTTAGCAATTATAGAAAAACATGCTATTTAAACTAAACTTAACTCGTGAAGTAGTACTCTCCCCAGGAAGCATACTGAAATTGCATAATCGAAGGCATCACTATATATATTAAGTGCCTGACGAATTAGCTGGTGTATCTACACAAGCAGAAGTTTTGCAAGTACACGTAAGCATGCGGCACAGTCCATTGACGCTCTGCTTAAAATACGCTACCGCATATGTTTCCTTCAGCACTGATACGCAGTACTACATAATACACAGGTCCGTTTTCACAGGGTATTAGGAAATCAGTGCATCCGAATTTATGATCTGCATTGTGTCCAGGTGCTCGATCTGACAGCCTTGTTGCCATACCCTATTTTATTGTAGTATTTTTTCTTTGCTTTTTAGCCTGATAATGATGCTTTATCCTAGTCAACAATGTCGACGAAAATATGTTGTGAGATATTTAAGTTGACTCAATTACAAAAGTCTGGCTGTAGATATTCACGCTTCAACTTTGACAAAATGATTCGAAAAGGAGCAGAAGGGGTAACATAAACGCCAACATTGTGCACTCGACAGCACTACGTATACGCGAGAGACTTCTTCAAGCAAGGAAGTGCACTGGGAAGTTACATCAGTGTGAAATGTACTCCGAGAGCGTTGTATACATAAAAAGAGAGGAGTGTAATCAGAATTCCAAATAAAAACCGATGGCTTCTGCCACACGCACCTGTGTGCTGATATACTAGCGTTATTTGCATAATTTATGCGACGGAGCTGCACACGATAGAAAGCTAGAACATCACCAAAGACAGCGTACTGGTTCACGCGCTTGTTTCCGAGCGCGATAATAAAAAAGAATGCGGCGCAATGAAGCGCCATGCAGCCAGCATATGATGTTAACTCTCATGTAGCTTCTTCATTTTTAACGCGATAGCGTTAAATAGCTCGTGTCGCAGAAATTCCACCGCCGGCGTCGGTGTCGGAGCCGTTGGTTGTGAGCGAAAAATCGTCATCTTGTCCGTGACCGAAAAATCGAAAAAGCTGCAAATAAAATAAATATTAAAAATGTTGGGTTCGAGTGAGAATCGAACCCAGGCCGTCTGCGTGACAAGCAGGTGTTCTACCACACAGCCACCCACTGCTTAGAGTTGCACTGAAAGTAAATTTCATGTTTCCCAAAAATACGCGTCCTGTATACAGGTGTCACAGTACGAGATGTAATATCGCTGTAATATTGCGTGGTACAAGCGTACCTTGCCATCGGGCGTCACACCATGTCAACATCATAACGACTTGGTGGTTTAAAGACAGCCACACATTACAAAAGGCACACACATTACTGCCCGTATTCCCTTAAGACCACGTAGTGGGTGCATCGCAACTTCGAAAAATTTCTTGCGCATAATTGCTCCTGGTTTAAAGCATGCTACCCATTACACAAGGCACACACCTTAGTGCACGCATTGTGCTAAACACTCGTAGTGCTCGAAGTGCGCACTAGAGGCAGGATATCGCTATGGCGTTGAACTCTTAAAGGCGAATCTTAAGCGCCCCCTAATTTTTTTTTCACGCACAAGAAAAGTTGTCCTCAGGACAGCATGACAAGCCTGGATGAGTAAATGTTATTGAGATTCCATCAACATGGTTAGCTTCCAGTATTTTATTTTCCTCCACGATATTAGGCTTTTCTTTATTCAATACCTTGCCTTCATGTTCTCGGCTGACATAGGCAATATTTAAAATACGTTGCAATTAGCCACGGAGAATTCATAATTTTCACGGAAACGGCTTTAATGTGCTTTCAGGTGAGAATTTTCGGGCACCTTGCTGCCTTGAGGTTCCGGAATCTATTTACCTTTTAACGTTTGCATGTATGTGTGCGTGTGTGTGTGTGTGTGTGTGTGTGTGTGTGTGTGTGTGTGTGTGTGTGTGTGTGTGTGTGTGTGTGTGTGTGTGTGTGTGTGTGTGTGTGTGTGTGTGTGTGTGTGTGTGTGCGTGCGTGCGTGCGTGCGTGCGTGCGTGCGTGCTTGCGCGCGCTTTTTCTGCTGCCTCTTTCTCCATCTTTTCCTACTAGGAAGGGTACAGCCAGTTTACTCCCAAATTTGCCAGTGTAGCAGCATCGTGAAAGTGGCTCGTCGTTTGTCCAACTTGTTTTGAACAAGTTGTACAAACAGGTTGACGTCAATTCCTTAGCAAATCGCAGAAACGCAAGGAAAGTGTCATTGCAGCTTGGAAGCAAGAAAAACAAACACTAAGACGAAATGCTGATTAGAAACCTGCCGGTGAACAGAAACCGTGGCATCAAAGAAATTGCGCGACGAAAGCACGGACAGAAGAAGATAAGTACAAACACTTGTTTGTCCTTGTCTTCTTCTGTCCGTGTTTTCGTCGCGCAATTTATTTGATGTCATGGAACACCAACTAGCCTAAAATGCTGCTCTCATTAAGAAACCGTGAATGTATCATTGTTAGGCTGTTCTTATTGTCGCCTTAACGGCACCTCGTTAGTAGCTGCCTCAGTGACTACACTCAGCTGGCGATACATCTTTAGAAGACGCTTACAATGCGTCTTATAAACAAGCACATGTACTTGTTTTTATAGGCAGCCGTTAGATTCCTATTCGATTAATCATGTTTGTTCCCTTAAGCACGGAATGTATCCGAGCCATTAGGACCGAAAGGACTAACATTATGGGAGTTGAGGCTCTTTTGGCTTAATTGAGGTGTCTGACATAGCCCACGAAAGATAAACAAGAGGAATGCTTTGGAATAGACATTGTGACAAGACGGCAGGCGACTGCTAAATGAGATCTCTGTTCATTATTAGATCGAACCCGTACTGAAACGTACGCTCCCATTATACGAGGAATAATTGCATGAATTGACACAGAAAAGAAGAGGCACCTCACTTAGCTCACAGCTGAGGACCAGTCACCAACGATCATGAATAAACATTTATAGAGCAGCGGGTTCCTGTACCGCGGTGGGGCGACTCCCTTAGTCTTATGATGCACGGGAAGGCCCAAATTCAGCTGCCAAGAGAGCTGAGTCCTTTACAGTTTATTTCAGTAGCAATTATAGGAGCTTCTTTTATGTGTGCCCCAGCAACATAAAACATGTGATGAGGTGGTGTACAATGCCTCTTTCTTCCTATCTAACCTCCTATCTCCGTTATCTTGCTTCCTTTTTATTCTGTTAGTCCATTTTCTCTAGGCTAACCCGTGGTCGCTTAGTCGCGTTTGAAGATAGCACCACATGTATTTTCCTAACAATAACCGCTTCCCTCGCTGCATAACACACTCTTATAACGAAATAAGGTTAGTGGACAAAGGTAAGCTAAGTAACGCCTCAAATAACAGTCAAATGTTTGTGTTTAATTCTGGTAGACCGTTGTCCACCGTTAAGGCCGATGACAGGTTCTGGTAGCAAACCTGTTTTCTTTGAGAAAAGAACGCATGCGCTTTTTTGTGGGTTCAACTTAAAAACATTTTCGTCTGCTCAATTTGGAAGTTTCTTAAACCTACATGTACTTGTCGCTTGAAGATGGCAGGATCGCAAGATCTGAAATCCCACGTATACATCATTTACATAGCCCAAGTTGAAGATTGCGCGAGGTATAGCAGTATATAAGGAACTCATTTTTACCACAAAGAACATTCATCTTAGAAAACCACCTTGTGGTACGCCTGGCACCTGCGTGAGTAGTCGCGACAATGCATTTCCAACACTAACATGAAAGGTTTTGCCAGTCAGATAATTATCGTTGTTGCTAAGATAGTTGCCGCGAATAGCCATTGCAGGGAGATCGCGAAGGTTTGCAAAGTGCCACGCAGTATGATGTGGTTTGACCACGTCCGGGAGTACTGGTAGGCAAAATAATTTGTGTTGAAAGGCATCTAGGATTTTCCATGTGAACGAGCCTGATCTGTTACTGAGCATGCCTTAACTGAAACCAGCATTGGTATGTGTGTAATATTTTGTTGACTTCAAGGCCATGGAGCAGGTGTCTGCTTACCATTCTGTTAAAAAATTTATTCGACAACAATAAGGCCTATACCGATTTAGCGAAGGAGGATCCTTTCTGCGTTTAATAATGTGAATACAACGCTTTTTTTACAAGCAGAGGGAACATGGCGGGAAGACCGTATAGTGTTATAGAGAGAAAGGAGTTTTATTTTTGTTTCAGAGGTAAGTGTTTCAACATTTTACACGTTGCATGACCAGAACCTGAAACAGATTCGATGGAATAGTTTAGTGATGCCTGAAACTCTGCCAAGCGAAATGTTCATTAGTATTATTCGATGTTTACGCATTTTCTTGCCAATGAATGTCATTCTGCTCGTGTTTCGTGCGTTCTCGTTTGCAGTGCCTCCATAAATATGATATGTCTCTGGCGAGAAGGAGATCGTGGGTTTAAATCCCGGCCACGACTGCTGTAATTTCACGTAGACTTAATGCCAAAATGCTCGTCTATAGTTTAAGTCCGCAATATACAACCTCAGCTGGCCTAAACTAACGTGAAGACATTTGCCAGGCATCACCGTGATTGAGAAGGTCTTGCCACGTTAGTTCTCAAATAAAACTTAATGCTCTGAAACCGTTGTTCTGCGAGCTTGCGAAAGTTATACGTTGAATCAATTGGTATAGACGCTATTCTTGCTTTTAGATTACATTTCCTTTTTACGTGGGGACGGCGGGCTCGTCAAGCTGTCGAAAGACAGCTTTTACTCGTATTCACCGCTCCGCGGTCTATTCCTGAAATGGGCAAAATAAATTTATTTATTTATTTATTTATTTATTTATTTATTTATTTATTATTTATTTATTTATTTATTTATTTATTTATTTATTTATTGATTTATTTTCTTCATACCTGCTTTATTTAGTAGAGGCTACCACTGGCCAAAACACTCAAACTTCAGAGAAAACAGGCGTCGATGTAACTGAATCCTTAGCTCACCACCCTTTACTCAGAACACCCGGCTGCTTTTCGCTGTGCAGTGCGTTTTGTGTTCTGCCCTCGTAAATAACCATACGAGTTCTTCGTGATACGCGAAGAAGTTTTCAGGTTGAAAGAATGTTTGCGAAGCAAGTTTCTGCGCGTTTGTATGGGAAGCCCTTTCGGCTGCCGGATTTTCTTGGACCGTGGATGTACACAGCTTATTTTACGCAGGAGAAGCAGAGCGCAAAGAAAGGCGGAAAATGCATAGACCAGTACACCCAGCAATAAAAGCGTAGTTAATAGCGGTATGGAAGAAAACAGCGGAGCAGCGAACTCTTGCATGCCGAGATTTCAACGTACACTTGGAGCATATTAACCACAGGCACCGAGAGAGGAACTCTTCTGTGTCTTCCCTCGGACTTCGTTTCTGCTACGCTACTGCACAGGTATAAGAGAACTTCAGCGGGTAGGTGGTGACAAAACGTGATAAACGAATGTCTTCGCCAGTTTTTTCTTCGCCGGCAACAGCTCCCGAATAAGATGTATAACCGCTCTCATATGTACCGCTGCACCTGCGCTACTAGCTAGAACTCTCATAGAGAAGTTTGCGGTAAGAAAACCAACATGACTCCCATTGCAGTGACCGTCTTGCAACAACCTTCATGTTTTATGCAGGAGGCTAAGCGCGAAGGGGTATTCCTGCATGAGAGGAAACACAGAACGACTCAGCCGAACGAATGCTCAACTGAGCGAGAGCGACACAAAGGGGAGACCCCGAGATTCTAAGCAGCAACTTACAACGTTTTTTTTTTCTTGCGAGCGGTAAGCTTCGCGCTATTATCTGTGTCACACCATATATGGGTCTCTAGAGTTGTGCAGCGGTGTAGGAACGTTCTCGTTCACCCTACGTTAGCTCCGAGGAAGCACACAGTTTCTTATCTGAGCGAGATACTCAGAGAGTGTTGTATCTAGGCCATTACGGATGCCTCCGCTGCCGTCTGTGCTGAGTGTTTCGCAAACACGTGGCAAAGACCGACGGGAACAAAAAAAAAGTCTAAGCGGAGCGCAAAAGCACACAATGTTACTTTAAATATAACTAAATGCTACACGGTAACCTGCAAAACTCAAGAAACCTTGAAAGAATGAGATGATGTCGTCTACGTGGCACTAGTGAAACGGTGCAATGATGAGTCTGCTATGAAAACTATCAAAGCTTCACTCTCATAATGCGAGGCCGCGAGATGATTGACCGATGATTTAATCTAACGCGCAGCAACAATGAGAGAGCAAGAGAGAGAGAGAAACAGAGAGAGAGAGTCATTAATAATATCAAAAGATACCAGAGAGTCATTCGATGGCCCCTAAGTGTGGTCAATAATTCCGAAAAAAAAGTAATTGTAGTTGCTCTGCAAATTATAGCGGGTGCGCTAATCTCGAAATGGCTTCGTTCAGTTGTTACCTCATGAAGGACAGTAGTGATTTTGCCCCTCGTTATGACTTTTCGACATAATTAAGGGACCTTGCGTAAGGGGATTAGAATAAATGAACGGACCTGTAGATCTATATTTCGGCATTTTACTGTCTGCGTATATGTGCACGAATACTCGGAACCTAATTGCTATCGCAAAGTAATGAACGAAGCTGTAGCCTGGTTTTTTTTTGCATAAACATTCCACTAAAAGGCGTATGCAGACCGGCCAAGACGAGGTGGAAGACGTTACTAACTTAGCCTCTATGACCTGCATAGATCCTATATGTTACTAATTAGGCAGTAAACAGTAAGTAAACGCCCGTTGGAGGAAGTACACGTCGCGGTCAGTAACCTCTTGCTACATGTTTTAAAGAAAAAGTTTTCGTAGAAAGCGCTAAGCGTCTTCAAAGCATTAAAGGGATAAGTAGCTATTCATAATACAGCTACCCTAGGTCACTGCACAAATGGAAACGAGAGCTTGCTTAATGTACAGCGCCTGTTCTTTGCGTATTGCGTTGGTTTTCTCGTAGCGTAACCGTTCATGACTGCTCTATAGAATGCCTGCTGACTTTTGCACTCTCGTTTTAACACAACAAAGAAGCCCACGACGTCGCCCAAAAAGCTGCCGCGACGAGATATGAGGGGCACGGGTACTAATGCTGAATGTGTGGCCGTTCACAAAAACCGTTTCCGCAACTTCGCTTAGGTTTACTTGGAAAGAGAACACCAGCTATTAGCACAGGAAGCATTTGCGCTATCGGGCCTCAAACGTGTGGAAGAAACACTCGAGATTCCCGTAGCTGGGCTTGACAGCCGAGAGGCTGCGCTAATGGAGCGAATTTCTGACAGTGACCTTCGCATGTATTTAGCGCATCGCGCTGTAGACGTTGTGCCCTCTACGCCCAGTGCTTGCCCAACCCTTTCATGGGGAAAACTACATCGCGGATGACAACGTAATGGCATCCATTTTTTGCGTAGTACATCAAAAATTGTAAGTGCCCGGTCCGGTGCTGCATATATATCATGAATTTTTATTTTTAAACGTACTTTTTAACTTTCTTTTAAGAGTTTTTTTGTTCTTGTTATGGAAATCTACATGGCCGACGATCTAGGATGACGAAACTAGCCGTACGTAAAATTTAATAGACGCGTTGTGAAGGCACCTGCGTTCTTTGAAAACTAAGTATGTCCTAAATATTGTAAATCTTCTCGTTTCCGTCTGCCTGTAAATGCCTGAGTTTCGTAGAGAGAGAGAGAGAGAGAGAGACAAATGTAATGCGGAAAGGCAGGGAGGTTAACCAGAAAACATATCTGGTTTGCTACCCTGCACTGGTGGAGGCTGAGTTTGGTAGGACTATTTGTGGCCAGTGTGAACTTTCTCGCTCATCAATCGCCAGTGTGTCGAAGTGAATCAAGTATTGGGTTTGATTACGGCCTTTTGTTGCGAGGTAACAAAAAAACAGGGTATACGCCATCCTTTGGTTATGGCGCCCGACAGCGGGCATGTGGCAATAACCTCTGTCTAAGCTTCGAGCCTGTTTGCTCACAAACGGCACACAGCCAGGTGGCGAGTGAGTGCGCACAGCCTGGGGTTCTGACGTCTGCAAATACAAGCTTGTGACAAGTGTTAGCAGTACCGAGAAGGTTTTGGCCAGTGCTTGCCCTGACGTTCTGCTATTTTGAGGCTTTGTCCGCAATTGCACCTGTGTTCCAAACATTTCCAATGCTACCATACCGATGCGACATATAAGTACTTTCTACTTGCTTTTACATTTTAACCAGAGCTGTTTTATCACGCCTGTTGCGATGCACAGTACTTTACATCCACATAATGTATTGATTAGCTCTTCAGTATCAAGCGTTCGAACACTGAACTTTCACAGATTGTGCAGTGTGCTTTACGCTAACGCTTCCCGGCGGTAAGCGAACTTGTAGGGAAGAAGCTTAACTTCAATATTATCATAAGAAAAACTAACCGTGTGAAAAATGAGCTGGCTGCTATTTACACTGACATCATGACAAGTTTTGTAAGGTGTTAGCCTAATGAACATGGTTGAGACGTATGCGTAGCGGAAAAGGAAAGATCGCGCCTTTTCTGTTGTTGTTGTTAATCTCAACTTCCTCATTTCTTGGCATTGTCCTGAGCCTGTGTGGTGTGCCGCATGAATTTATGCAGAGGTTTATTCCTCCTAGGCTTCACGTGGCTCCCCAACTAAATATCGTTGAGACATAAACTAAGCAATCGCTATAAACACTGTAGGCGAATATTGAATTTAGCCAAATGTCCCATACTGCATCGCGCATATTTATGTAATACCGCAAGTAAGTGTCCAAGATTATGCTTACCCAATGAAACGCCTTCAGGAATTCGTTGCACAACTGTGTCCGTACTTGTAAAATAAGCTTACGCTACAATTCTTTGTTTGTGAGTACCAATTTCAGCCAATCATAATGCGGACCTTGATTTCTTTTTTTTTTAAAATAAAGCTCTTATGCTAAAAGTGTTTTTAAAAACACATAATTTCCGTGGTTGAACGCCGTTAAACCAAGTGATGGGAGCAAAGATGCTCTACTTGGAGGTTCTCAGCTGAAAGTGGTGTCTACGACTTTGCCTTTATTTTAAAGCCCATACGAACTACCTGCATCCGTTTTCTTAAGAAGCTGATATGAAAGTTTTCTTTGTTTTTTTTTCTTTTGTCTTCTTAACTCACTCATACAAAGTTGATCTCAAAGGACGGAAGGCCGTATAACAAGGCCAGCGGTTCAATGAACAAAACATAAAGAATCGAGCTCGCCTCTTCGCGCTGTTCAAATATCATTCACGTTCTTTTAAAGCACCGCAGTCTCCAAGTCGTGAATTTCGAAAACAATAAAAAGAAGCGTTAGTATGTTATATAAACTCTAATGTACTGTGATATACACAGAGAAGCCCGCCGACGTAAAAAAAACAATAAAAAGAAAAAAAGCTCGGTAGTCGTAGTCATTCTCTAAAGCTCGCTTCTTCAAAGAATTCTACACCGTGTCTTCATTTTTTTTGTTTTTTAAATGATCTCTCGCTCGGATATCGAAGCTACGCATCTGTCGGTACTATCGTAGTTCCGCAGACGTTGACACGCCGTCATTCAACCAGCTGCAAAATCGAAAGATGGCCCTTGACAGAAACTAGGACAAAAAAAGATGGGCTTTATATGCGAGGCTCAGAAGCGACTACCAAAATGAAATAAAAAAGCAGCATTTGAAAAATCAGTAAAGGGGGGGGGGTTATATTATGGGAGGCACATTCAATGAAGCATCCATTCTTCTTCGCCCTGTCGCAGTTGAGAAGTGATGTCTGTGAGTTGCCGCTGCGTAGTCGATGAATCGGAGAGTATCAGTGCTATCCAAGAAAGAAAGTGCTCGTGGCTGTCACTCCCAGCGAGACGGCACCGAAACCGGGGAACTCGCCAAGAACTCGTGGGCAAATGGTGAAAGACGAACCGAAGCGGACACGAGAGATAAGGAGAAGCTGTACGGGCTAGCAAGCAACAGACAGAAGCCGCAGAGGCGTACTGGATATTTGGAAACACTGTGCAGGCCAGCGACGAACGCATGCATTCACACACAGTAAAAAGAGATTGAAGTGTGAGCTGAAAACAAAGCGCTGTCACTGTTTGTGAAGTAGCTGCTGCACTGCTGAACGTAAAGAGTCTAGCCTTACTTGCCTGGCAAAGATGCAAGAATGGAAGCAGTGGTCATTATCCTGACAATTATTGGACCCTACATAAGTTGAAGTATGAGAATCACCAAAAGAAGAAGCAGTAATACAACTAAGAAGCTTGCACTAAGAGAGCGGGCAAGCAGGATTTGCTGATATGTCAAAATAGGGTCATACTCAAATTTTAACACTGACAGTGTTTTATGCCGCGGTACACCAAGATTTTTATGACATATTTCCGTCACGGAAATACATCAGCAAAATGAACGCCATCAAATGGCAAGGAAAAAAACTATACCAGAAAGTTCCGTTGACAGGAGTCCTACCCATGACCTCTCGGTCCGCGACGATGGCTGGCGGGCGTTTAGCCCACTCAGCTACCGTAAAATACATAACGGAGGCTACATGAACGCGCCTTTTATATTTCACTTTCCTCTCACAGTGCTCTTGCATGGATGGATGGATGGATGGATGGATGGATGGATGGATGCTATTAGCGTCCCCTTCATAATGGGGTGGTGACATGTCTGCCACCAGTCTCGACAAACAAAACAAAAGAACGTGCCGGTGCTG
Organism: Rhipicephalus sanguineus; assembly: GCF_013339695.2. Taxonomy (NCBI): domain Eukaryota; kingdom Metazoa; phylum Arthropoda; class Arachnida; order Ixodida; family Ixodidae; genus Rhipicephalus; species Rhipicephalus sanguineus. The sequence continues at coordinate 103,953,790 of NC_051177.1, read as the reverse complement.
CGTCCGTCCGATTCGGCGCGTTTCCAATAGAAGTGTAATTTCGTTTAACACACCGCGAGGTGGTAAAGCCCAAGCCTCGCTCATAGCATCCATCCATATCGTAAAATAGCTCTCCGACGCTCGTCTGGCTGTCGCAGCGCGTTCCCTGCTCGGCCTGTGAGAATTAACTGCCGGGCTAGAGGGAAGACACAACGTGCGTTGCGTTTCTCTTCGCGTTTCACGACGCTTTGGAGGAGTGGATATCGAGTATCAGTGTGTATTATGTGCTTGTTGATGCCATATTTGAGCGGGATTCACCATATGCGGTATCCACGTATATGTTAACAACTTCAGCTACCACAAGGATTAAATCGTGATCATGGGCATTAGTCTTCGGTAAGAAAATGTGCCACTAGGCGTCAACGTGAGTGCGTACACATCAGGCGATGCTACATCTGCCAAACAACAATAGACATTATAGAAGCTCTGATATACCAACGCACTAAAGCAATCAACTGCTTCTATGACGACAAGTTTCACTTTCGTGTTATGCCGTTTCCTGTGGCAGAGGGATCAACCATCTTTTTTTACTAGCACACCAAATGTAAACCGTGTTTCAACAGTATTAATGCAACAAACGCTGCTAGCCCGAAAAGAGGGCGGCAGCTCATAATTCTGACATATATTTTTCGAGGCACAAACTTGCAAGCTCTGTAGATACAGAAGTGTAGCTAACTACACTTCTGAATCTTATTCTAGAAAAGCTCAGGACTACCTCTTGTCAGGAACGAAGCGGTGTTTGCATTACCTTCGCCTCACAGTTTTGTATATTGCAATTCGATGATGACTGCTATTAAGATAAAGCTTTTGAGTGGGAGCTCGTATCTAAATACATGCGGAGAGGGATAGACTATTTTTTTATTATTTGTACCAGTTTTTAAGTGCTGCCCATTCAAAATAATAAACTACTGCCTATTAGCTAATTGAAGTAATGTTGAATTTGTGTAATAGTTTTGTTAATCAAGAAAATTGGAATACCAAATCTCTATCACACTTTGCCTAATTTGTCACTCAGCAATAAAAAAAAGCGATGCAACAATCCTGTAGACGCCTGACATATCGAAAGCAGGAAATATTTATGCTGACGATACAGCATCTTTGACGCAAAAATTAGTTGGCATGCGTTCATTTTTCAGAGCAAAATAATGACGGGACAAAGGAAGAGAGGATCTGCATTAAGAGCGAAGCTGTTTAAGCTGGTCTTTATTTGTGCTGCCTATCAGAAAACTATCGTCATCGACAGGTATGTGCCACAGGAATTGACCATATCCCACTACTCACCACTGGTTCACTGAGAGAAAACGAAGTGGTACACTCAGAGCCTTCATATAAATCATTCTTTCTAAGAGAGAGAGAGAGAGAGAAAGCTATAGAAAGACACAGAGAAAAAAAAAATATTGAGAAATAGTGGGTATAAAGACAAAAAAAAGGCAGAGAAAGATATAAAAAAGGAGAGAAAGAGGTAGAAAAAAATAAAAGAGATCAAGAGGGAAATAAGAGAAAGAAAGAGAGAGAAAAAGCAGAGAGAGAGAGGGGGAAGAGAAAGAAATAAATATAACGAGAGCGAGAAAGAAAAAGAAATAGAAAGGAAGAAATAGAAAGAACCAGATGCAAAATAGAGATTCAAGAAACAAAGATAAAGAGAAAGAAAGAGAAGAAAGAAAGTAAATATAGAGAAACAAAGAAGGCCACCCCCAGCGGCGCTCTTCCTTCAGGCTTCGCACGACGAGTGCGCAGCTACCATACTAGGCAACGGGAAAGGCAACGGCGGCTGCGATAAGTGCACGAAGCAATGGAAGCCCTACGCCAACGACGACGTGCCCGTAGATCTACGAGAGGTGCGAACGCTCGGTTCTGGAGTTTGGACATCCGTGTCGTGAATAACCTAACTAAGGCCTAGAAACAACCTAGAAACAACCAGATTAAACTTCAGAATCATTCAACTTCGCTGTTTCAAGCCTTGCGCGACTTAGTGCAAGTTTCGCCATTTTCTTCTCTTCCTTGGTCTCTGATCTTTGATGTCTATCACTAACTGGCGATTAAGGCTTCTTGTGCGAATTGCACATTAGGTCGTGCATTGCATTTATACCTTAAAGGGACTGGCTCTCAATTTTTCTCGACCCAGTTTTTTTACGGCGCAACAGAAAGCTCACCCTTCGTAGTGTTTGAGGCTCCAGCGGTTGATCCCAAAAGCGCGTGGGTATTTTATAAGCGGTATTTTACGTTCGGAAAAGCCTCTAAAGTGCACGCAGGAGTCCTACGGCAACGGTGTGAAGCGATAGCGATGGCGATAGCCCTCTTTGCATTACGCTCAAGGTTCTGCTTTCACAGGAGTGAGTGAAACAGTGGTTAACCACTTTCATATTGACCACGTAGTAATGCTTGTCTCAAAGCCAAAAAATCGCCAGGCCTGCGCAGAACACGCAGCACAGTCACAGCGTAAGCTGGAAGAGTGGCTTTTCCTGAGCCCGTTGTACACTCTCTTGGGGCAACTAATACAAGTATACATGTAAAGTATTCACTACGCCATAAACCACCGTAACATTAACGAATTATACAAGGAAGCATCCACTGTGCCATCATTCACCCTCTGCGGATAAGCGAGGTACCCGCTGCACATCTGTAAGGCATTTTGTACACTTTGTTTGTGCTGTGGCTGATGACGGTGAAGAATTTTGGCTGAGCCTTTTGTAGTGGGTTGCAGTCATTCAACGACCCACTTGTTGCGCAGTTAGCATTGTATGACGCCTGGTGGGTATTTTATTCTTGTGTGACGCTATATTACATATGTTAACAAGATTCCTTCCCCGACATGACACCCGTATACGGTATTTTTGCGAAGGAGTTTCAAGCGCCAGCGTGGCTCTGTGGTAGAATGCTCGACTGCCACGCAGAGGCGCCTGGTTTAAAACCCATCGTTTCCCAGACATTTTTCCTGATTTCATTTTTTTTTTCGTATTTCTCACGATAGCGGTTACGAACACCTGTGGCGCAGGCGGCGTGTAACTACGGCGCCGAAATCGGATTTTGTTGTGATCTCATAACAGTTTCAATGTAATATACGCGGGCCTCAAACACCATCACTGTCACCCGAACCATGGCCTCGAGCACAGAGCGGCTGCGTACGAATGGCCAGGTAGGTGAGTGAAAGCAAAAGATAACAGCTGCCACTGGTGGTATCTGTCGCTCATGTTGTCGCAATCGCTTCTTCTTGAAAAGCGAGGTTGAGGGCACTAACCGCTGTTAAAGGTGCTTATGCCTGGTTGATGATGATATTCAGTAAGAGTGGCCGACGTTTCTATATTCTTTTCTTTTTCATTTCATTTTTCTTATTTCGCGCGATAGTGGTTACGGACACCGGCGGTGACGGCGGTGGCGGACAACTGCCTCACTGCCGTTGTGATCTGATAACAGCTTTCGCTGCATTGAACTACTGGCTGACTACTTCGCATGAAACAGATTCCCACGAGGCGTGGGATTTGCCTAGTGTTTATTAGAGTGCTCTAACAGCGGAGCCAACACTGGAGCCACATCTCACGTGAACCCGACATGACGCCTGTATCATAGGGGTACATATGTAGCGTTTATTGCTTTGTTATAAAATTATATAGCAAGCACTACAACCACAACTGACGTTGCACCGACATTACGCCTGCATAGGTTGCCTTTCCAAAGCAGTTTCTAGACCTGACGTGGCTCTGTGATAGAATACCCGACTGCCACGCACAATGTTTGGTCCGATTCCTGCTGGGATCCAAATTTTTATTCTTTGCATTCGTCGGGTCAACGCTGCCGGTGTCTGTTTTTCTTCACGCTCTCACATTTAAATTACCAATGCTTGTTCCTGTTGTTCCTGGGCATATATAAACTGTCAATCACCTCTGCCGCATACTTGTACACCGCGGCCCGTGGTTAACGGGTATGTGCCACACGTGTCTAGTGAAAAGGGTTTGACGGCGTACGCGACAGGATTTCCTCGTTATTCATGTCATGACCATACAGTATTAAATGTCAAAGCCTCTTACCCTCTCTTGCCAATTTTGTCTACACCAAGTTGAGGAGGCGATCACGAGAGCACCCAGACGTAGGCGGATAGGTAGATGGATGGATGGATGGATGGATGGATGGATGGATGGATGGATGGATGGATGGATGGATGGATGGATGAATGGATGGACGGACGGACGGACGGACGGACGGACGGATGGATGGACGGACGGACGGACGGGCGGACGGACGGACCAATGGATGGATGGATGTATGGATGGAAATGTTGAAAGTGCAATCGGGTTCGCTACGAAATGCTTCACATTTAAAAACATCCACCGCCCATCTATCATTCACAGTGGTTTGGTTAATGGTAATGGAGAGCTAGTGCATGCATGCGTTCGAACTGCGACCATCAAGTTAAGCAAAAACTAAACCTTGTGCTTTCCAAGAAGCGATTAATGAAATCAGTGGGAACCGCATTAAGAAAAGCTTTTACACCATATATTTGTTTATAGCAGAACATTCCTGTCTACCTCGATGCCGAATATACAATTAGTACAGGCTACAGCCGAATGGTCAAGAGCAGTTGTGAACGAGAAGTTTCAAGTGTAGGCTAATTGTTGCTTAACGTTGACTAGTATCGGTGCATGGCTTGAGCAGCTAATGTTTCGCACTTATGAAAGTTTCGTATAGTGAAGTTATTCACACATTATAATGCCAAGTTTGTAGAAATAATCACCGCGTCATTGGAGACCTGATTCGTGGTTCGCATCATCAGCCTTTTCAAACAACCAATTTTTGTAACCAATTTTTCATTCACTACAGTCTTATCGTGGCTTCAGTTTGCATGAACACCGCGACAAAACTTGTCCTTACCAAGTCAGACTTTTTGTGCGTAATTACTAAGTTTCTGCAAACTACTCGTGTTTTCTCACATATATCCCCAGAGTTGGTTAATTGGAGTCGCACGTGTAGAACGATGAATAATCCTTGGACAGGATGTGCCGCTGTACTCAACGTTTCGACAAGTGGTCTTGTCTTTCTCAAGGCCTTGGGGCCTTGAAGTTTTGCCTTGAAGAAGACGCAACCGCTTGACGAAACGTTGGCTGTAGCGACACTTCCTGTTGAATAATTTTTCATCTCTTCCAGCTTCCATCTTTCCCTGAGCGTCTGCCTTGCTTCGATATGCAGAGTAGAAAATATTACCTCCCCCCCCCCCCCCACCACAAGCAAACACACACTCCCCTACCTCACAGTGACATCGAACGGGTTTTGCTTCGGGACAGCGAACGCGGTCAGTCAGTTGTGTCAGCGCTTGCAACTTTCGCATAGCGGAAAGGTTAAGGCGACGGGGAGAATCGCCGATCCATTATGCGGAGCAAGATGGGGAGAGGTTGAGCGTCGCTAAGCTCACACTTTGAGCGAGTAAGCTGGTCACTGAAAGATGTAGGACCTTCGGATCTACGTATAATGTCATTCTCCGTGAAAATATCTTTTTTTTTTCGCTTATGCTGGCTTATGTTTATCGTTCACCCACATATATCCGCCATCCGCTCTCGACACAAGCTACTCCTCAGTTGCTTTAAGTGATTGATTTCAAGCTTATCTTGCCTATTCCGCAGTGTTTTGTTTCGCAGTTCATCGTCGTTTCCCCGTAGGATACGCCTGTAAGTAAACAGCTTTCGCGCCATTAGAATGCAAATACCTGTGAAGGTATTTGTGGCGTTCTTTTTTTTTTAAAGAGTCAATTGCACTTTAACGGAAACTGAGAAAAATGCACTTTTTTGCTACTGTCAATATGGTCGGACCTGCTCCAACAATTTTGCGACAGTGTGTTCCTGTCCCCTAAATAAGCCAAATCTGTCTTGCGGCTAAAATCTATATAGCTCACTATCGTCGGCATTCAAATGTGAAGTTTGTATTTGCCTCTTATAGATTGGAACATTTCATTTGTGCTTGAATTAGCTCATAAAAGAAGTCTAAAACGATTGGAATGTACGGTATAGCAATATTTTGCGATAAAATTAACACCATCCTTGTGCCCTCCGGCCGGTGCCGTCCTCCGTCGTATGCACGTAATGGAGACGACTGGATTTGAAGAGGGAGTGATCCTTCCTGGCAAAGGGCGCACTATTCTGGATTGTCGGCAGCGTTTTCTTGTTCTTGGCATCTATTGAAGGCCTTGAAAAGTGATTGATTGATTGATTGAAGCCTTTCACTATTGGCACATACCCACTCTGGGGGATTGGCCAAGAAAAAATTATGGTATCCTATGGATGATAACTCCATTATTTTTTTTTCCTCCCTATTAGTAAAGTAGAAAAAAAATGCGAAGATAAAAAGCAATGAAATTGCAAAATGTATTATAGCCTATGGAGGATAATTACATTAATTACAATTTTGATCCGACCAGACAGCTGAGTTTATCTGATCCAACCCAATTTGACTCTACGCCTTACTTTTAATCACATTTTATAATTATGTCGCGAGTATTTTTTTTTTCAGTATTTCTTAAAGTAGACCTTACGTCGGAATACGTTTAGTTGCTAGAATGAAATTACACACAGCATCAAAGATTTCTCTATGACAATGTCCCAAAACAGAGGCACCGAAATTTAGCACATTTTCCGCAGTTAAACTTAAACCAATCGTCGAAAATGGAACAACCAGAAGTCTTTTCCTAATTATTGAATAGTTGCGGCATGATATAAAATAATGTTCAATAGATTCTGTTTCTTCGCAAAATGGGCAAAGGGGTGATATCGCCAAACCAGCTCTGTGCAAATATAAGTTTAATGGGGGGACACGGCATCGAAATTTGGAAATAATAACTTCAAACTTTCTAGACTGACTCCACTTAGGTTTCCATGGAAATTTAAGGTGTTGATATTCTGGCCATTTAGTAATAATTTCCATCATATCTGTACAAATTGCTAATTTTCTATATCTGATCGCTGTTATGTATTCTACTTCTGGGAGTACCGAAATTATTGGTCCATCGAGGGAAGCCCGGGCTAAAGAATCGGCCAATTCATTTAATGGTATCCCGCAGTGACCTGGTACCCACAATAATTTCAGGAGTTTCAGTTGTGGCGGTACTAATGTGCGCAAAGTCATTAGGGCTCGTGAATGTTCTGAAGCTGTAAGTGCTGTGCATACCGAAAGAGAATCTGTTATTATTATTGCACTATCTTCGATTGAAGGCAATTTTCGAAGCGCCAAAATAATAGCCATGAGCTCAGCCTCAAAAACAGGAGTAAAATCTGGCAGCCTTACTGAGAATGTCCAGCCAAGGAAATCGGAAGCAATTCCTACGCCTGCCTTTTGATTATTCACAGAAGCATCTGTGGCTATTATGTTTTTTGTTCCTGCATGAACCAAGTAATCTTTTAACCTGTTATTCAAAAATCTGAGAGATTGGAACTTAGATTTTGGGGGGAAGATTTCATCATATTCTATCGTCATATTGTTATGTGAGCCATTAGTTTCAATTATCGTTCTAATGTCCACCTTAATGCTGTCCAGTTTCTTTTGAACGAAAATTATTTGGGGTGTATGGAATCGTGGCCAATGGGCAAGAAAGAAGGAGTCGGGGTCACTGATAAAGGCGTATTCATATCTTCTAGCCGGTAAGCTGTAAAATTTTAAAAAAGTTTGCACCGTTAAGATGCGGAATCGACAAAGAAGCGTTGGAAGGCGTGCTTCTTGATACATTACATTTATGGCCACAAACTTTGGGAGTCCCAGACACATTCGGAGCGCTTCACGCTCCAATAAAACTAAAGGTTTTGTTTTATACGCAAAGCTGCCCGAAAATAATATACACCCAAATTCCAATATTGGGCGCATGTACATTTTGTACACCATTAACAAGGTGTCTCTACGTAAACCGTATTTTCGGTTACTCAGCCTACGCAATAAGCCTAACGCTCGTTGTGCCTTTGTTGCTATATATTCTATGTGTGGACTCCAATTAAGGCTTTCATTATAAATTATGCCCAAATATTTGATAGAATCCACTTGTGGAATGGGTTCCTGCTTATACAATACGGAAATTGAAATTGAATCTGCTAGGGGAAACACCAAGAGCGAGCTTTTACTGCTCCAGCTCTTCGTCTTCTCCGGCGCTCGTTTTATGCCGTGCCGTTTCGGATAACTTCTTCTTCAGGGAATAGATCGGTGCCCAATATCTTCATTTCATATATCTTTTATTTGAAATATATCGTCTTCGAGCGAAAGAAGGACATGATACCGCAGCGCTAAACTCGAAAAGAAACGCTAAGAGGCAAAAAGAAGTAGGAAAGTCGGCCTCTTACTCTTTATATTCTAGTTCTGCCCTAAAACATCGTGTCCATCAGTAAGTGCCAAATCGCCCTAGAAAAACTAACTGTGGAACGCAACCACGATAGCAAAGCAACGAGGACACAAATGAAAGAGCTTGGATGAGACCACGTTGGTTGTTTTGGTCCTGATTGTTGACGCAGCACTGGTTTAATGAATGTGGCTGAGTTTGATTGAAACAGATGCAGCATTTGGCTCATTTTTCATTAGAAACTGCCTTTCTGAGTTCACGTTACAATCAGAAATGGCCCCATTTTCATTCCAACTATTTTAGGAGTGAAAGATAGGCGCCGTGAAATTCAGCCCAGTTTCGGTTTCTGCATTTGGCTCTATTTGAAAAAAAAATGCCGCATTTATATCATTGTCATTGTTATTAGGTATCGCGTCTTTCCACAATATAGATCAGAGAATAATGCCGTCTTGTAACAACCACTTAAACAGCAGTACATGCGGCCCTGCGGTTGGGTCAGGGATGTTTTAGGGGCGAAGCTCCTTATGCCGTGGGTCTGTCCATCCTCCGTTTGTTTGTTTGTTTGTTTGTTTGTTTGTAGTAGCCACCTCTAGTTCGTGAGAAGCGCGCGTTCTGGTATGCAGTAGAAGAAGAAGACTACGTTGACGAGTGAGACTCTCGTACGTGTCCGCCTGTGTGGCGTTCTTTCTTCTTTACTGCGTCTCGTGCTTTCAACGATGCCCGAAGACAACATTTGAAAAGTAACGCGCCATGAGGCTCCCTCTTGGCGCGCTTTCTCTTTCGCTCAGAGTCGCCGGATGGAAGACAAGGCTACAGAGACCCACCCACGAGATAGCCGTTAACTTTGCAGTGGTCGAACGTCTTGGCAAAAGATTGCCGTTCTCTTATGTTTACTTTACTTGTTGTTGCCTTCTGTAGTTTCCCGCCTACCATGTAAGCCTAGCTGGTTTTATGTCAAACTTGTAGACGATGTGGAACGGTACCCCATACTTACTGCGGTGGACGTTCTCTGTCTTACCCAGACGTGGAACGCCAAAAGACCGTATATCAAAGGATACGTTCCAGTCGTGTACATCGATGAGGCAGAGCGTCCTGCAGGTGGTGTGGCCGTACACGTCAAACAAACAGAAAAGGCACAAGATCTGAAACTACTACCAACGACACAGAGCCACAACGGTGAATATGCTGCCATCGATTTTAATGGATGCATCATCATGACCATGTACCTTGCACCCAATTTGTCGAGTGGGAATATCAAGACATTCATTGACACGGCATTGTGTACTTATGCAAGTACAAGAATAGACCATTTGTGTTAGTTGGTGACCAGAATGTCGATATTACCGAAAAGAACAATGAGTGGTTAATGCAACGTATGGCAGCCAAATATGCTCTCACGTGCACGTCCTTTGATCATATGAAACCAACTACCATCCGAGGGACGTGTATAGAACTGGTATTTTCAAATTTCCAATTGCAACCCGTACAGGAACCGCTGTCTCTTCATTTCACGGACCATAAAGCCGTGATAATGAAGGGACAACGCAAGCCAAACATCATCTAATTTTAAGAAAAATAAAAGTTTGAGTTTTTTAATATACACCCAGTGTTTCTCACTCTTTATATGGTGATTGATGGAGCGTTACACAGAAAATTCACGGTTTACCGATGATTCCCTCCGGAGCTTCGCCCCACTCATCATCATTCACCACGTGGATATGCAGCGATTTTTTTTATCTTGCTTTTATAGGAAACTGGTGAACAGATGTATAGGCGAACGTCTTATTACGCATGGTTGACTATCTATGGTTCTGCATCACTTTTAATTGAAAGTAATACACTACATCTGTAATTTATTAGCGGTTACTATTGCATGTAGAACTGCACATCGTGGTCCCCGTACGCTTGCGGGCATTAACAATCTCGGTATCCGCTTCCTGTTTACGAGGATGTAGTTGTGACCTTATAGTGACCTTCCTTAACTGGTTATCGCTTGCATGAGATGCTAGCAAAAAAGAACAGAGTCAACTGAAGCCGCAGTATTTATGATAATAATGAAGACTCGCTGCTCCTTCGGAGGCAACTCATAGAAGCTCTATGCTTAATGCAATTTAGCGAGGTAGAATTACAAACACTGTCACGATATTGATTTCAAAAGAGGTGACAGTAATATGGCCGTTGATACGAGTTCTTATACGTTCCAAATAAAATAAACTTCGTCAGCAAACCCTGCCGTTGTGAAAGATAACTCGTTGGTGTCACATCGAGGTTAAGAAAATATTGCGGGAAAAATAAACGCAGCAAAAAAACAAGAAATGTTTTTTTTTCTTTGCTCTTGCATCAGGTTGATGGTTGGGTAAGTGCAACGCATAATAAATGATTCAAGGCAGGGAAGAGCAAGCTCGGTTTATCGAAAGTTTCCGCCATGAAGAAATGCTCCAGAAAGTTGAGAAACACTTGAATAACAATGAGCAATATTATCTTTCACAAAGGCGTATCCGGCTTTTTGGTGTCGCAATAGTGAGTGAAAATAATGTTTTGTACGCTTCAGGATAATTCTGTAAGCCGAACTGAGCAACCAATGTTCGGCGCCGCAATTCAATTATTACCCGCAGTCCTCACTTGCAACTGTTCTGCTTCTATATTTCTCTTTCATCAAAGACGATTATCGAAGTATTGCGCATATTACTTCGCAAGATTACTTCGCAAGTGGAAAGGATCGCACTGCCTAAAGACTTCACTTCAAAAGCGAATGCCAAGCTAAAGGAAATTGAGAACGCAAAGAAAGCGTGATACAGTCACCATATAATCTATATCTGGCGATTGCAAAACATACGGCTGCGAGCGCCATCTGCGATTGGATGAGGCACTTATTCAATTCAATTCTCTTTATTTACCAGAATAGAACATAAACAAACCAACAGATATAAAGAAATAAACGCGTATAATTTTATCCATTTTTATTCAGTCATTTGGGAGAACGTAATGGCGAAGAAAATGTTTCAGTTTGAGTGCGCTACCTGCGACCGGTAGACTTGTCCTTAAACGATATATACTGATGGCGTTTCAATGAAACAAAAATTTAAAGCAAAGAGCGAATTGGTTTTGCAAACTTGCCATTTCAAATTTCGCATTTCATTTCTTTCGATGTCACAGCAGTTTTTGAACAGCGAAGCTGTTTAGCAAATCGTTCCTTGTGAGTCAATCGCAGAAAACTATCATAATCGTATCGGGTATGTGCCACTGTGCGGCTACCTGAGAACGAGTACAGAGAGAGAGAAAGAGAGAAAAATAAAGGAAGGGAAAAACAAGCAGAGATACGGAAAGAAACATATAAAGAAAAAGAAAGAGAAAAGGTTTTGCCGAAAAAAATATTCGAACCCGCATATTTGAATTTCGAAGGCGAGCGTCCTAACCACTCGGCTATCCAGGCACGCTAGCAGAGCATAGCGTAGCCTTGTGTATATTCGGCGACAACTTTTCTTGACAGCACTGTGGAAGCTACAGAACCGAAACGCATGCCTGTTACCGCTCCAAAAAATAGTACTCAAGCTTACTTATAATTTTCTCATTTGCCTTGCTGAAGTAAATGCTGCTTTATTTAATTTGAGACTCAAACGGATGCGGGAAGTCGTAGGTAAAGCACAGTTATTGTTCACTTTGCAAGAATGGCTTCCTTTTCTTTCTACTTCCTACATAGGACCACCTTTTCAGCACGCCCGTTTTCCAAAGTAAACGTGGCCTCCAAGACGCAGACGCAGTGGGTCAGTGTGCGGCCGCAAACGCGCTGTTCAGTTCTCCAAGAAAAATATACTCGTAATATGACACTAAAATGTACACTGAACAATCGAAATGTTTCTCCCATTAACATTTCTCGTGTATATAATTTTCTAAACGCATTAACGATGCGCGCGAGCAAAACTGAAATCAGCCGCAAGCTGCCGTACTACTTGCGGAGCAACACGAATGTGCCTAAGCCCCGCCTCCATAGCCTTCGCTCCAATGTCAAGACAAGTTGCCGCCGAGTATAGTATAATGTTGCAAGGGGGTAGGAAAGCAAACTGAGCCTGAAGAGGAGATATGTGATGGTGAGGCGGAGCGTAAGAAGGAGGGGAGAGAATAAAGCGTAGAACACAAAGAATGCGAAACAGAGAAATAAAGAGAAAGAAATGCAGAAAGAAAAAGAAAGAGATACAGGGATAATATCAACGAGAGAGAAAGAAAGATAGAAAGAAAGAGGATGCCAGCGTCGTATCATCTAGCAACCAGGTACCGCACCACCTGGCCAAGCCGCGCATGCGCAGTAGCGAAGCCACGCCCACCGACGGAGACATCGCGCGCAAGAGAGAGAGAGATAAAAGCGAAGGAAAGGCAGGGAGGTTAACCAGGTTATACCCGGTTTGCTACCCTACACGGGGGGAGGGGGAAGGGGAGAAAAAAGAATAGAGAGAGCGAGGAGGAAAGAGGGAACAAGTAATACGCGCACACACATCAGTGTTCACCGCCTACACACACAGTCACAACGGAGAAATATTTAACATCGGTTCCTCTGCGAGATGTTAAAAAAGGCTTGCACCTCTGCTCTATAGTGCATAGCCTGGCTGCGTACTCCCGAGGAGGAGACCGCGCATGTCGAAGCTAGACGTGTCGGTCGACGGGGAGTACGAGCGGCGACGGGTCCGGTCTTCGCTCTGCCAAATTTGAGCGACTTAGTGCAAACTGCCCGCAATTTTTCTGTAGCGTTAGCTACACTGGCCTAGCCGAGCCAGTTTCGCGTGGATCCTCAAAAGCCGTGCTGCGCATGTGCGAGGATCGTTGATGTCACGCGCCGTCGGCGGCGAGTCCCGCGCACTCTGCCGCCGCCGCGCGCGACTCGCCGCCGCCGGTCTGCGCTTTCCAGAGGAGTGACGTCGTAGCCTTGGTAGACGTATTGGCGCAGCTACTCGCTTTCCCTGTGCAGTCGCCGTCTGACACTGCGCTGGAGCCGCCTTTGACTGGCGTTTGCCAGTGTGGTATAACCATGGAGAAGGAGAGCGCATATGCTGCTCAACGGCGCAGAAGAGCGGAGAAGCTCAACTCATCGGATCCCGAAGTATTTGCCTGGCAAAATAAATATACATGTGCCACATAATACGTATACCGTGTGTGTGTCACTGGAGCAGCAGTGAGCATGATAAGCTGATCCTAGACAATCAGGAAAGCTAAGAATAATTAGCTGAACCTTTGCTAACGCTACGTTATCCTGGCATAGCCGAGCTAAGCCACTGTAACATTTTTTCAATGTATTACTTTCAGCCAGCTGTTTCGAGTGACGAATCCACGAAAGAATGCGTAACGATATCGACACTCGGTAATTCGAACTGGACCGGTAGACTCTGAGAGACCGCTTTTGATTACTGTCTGAAAATATGACCACTAGTGAATTTTATTTGAGGAATCACCAGGCAAAATGGCCGACATGCCTCGAAACAAAAAAAAATTCAAAACTATTTTTTCATGTTTTTCTATTTCTTGCCGCACAGCTGAGAAGAATTTGACGGTGCAGTAAAGATGTGCAATAGGGGATGGGCAAGCTCTCGTAGTTGGCTTAACCAAGCAGGCTATCAAATTCCTTATTTGGGATTCTATTTCGAGGTCTACCGTTTTGGTTACATAGCACGGAACAGCGCAGTTACACGAGACAAGAAAGACTGACAGGACTTGCCGCTATTCTCTGCTATGAAGCCAAACCAACAAGCTCAAGTTTACACCCTTTTAACGTTTTGGTTAGGTTAGGCAATATGTCTGGAAAAGATTTGCGGGTGTCCTCGCTTTAGTGTGCCCAGTTTTCTTGAACAAATATAGTGCGATCAATTATTGAAATATTTATACATCCGGTATAACTGCGTTTTCTTCGTGCATATACGCATCTGAAAAATGACAGTGTAGAATGTAATCGCGCAGTTAGTTTCATGGTTTTTCATGTTATTACTACTGGTTTTCTTGTCGAACTATATCCGATTGCAGTAACCGTTTTAATAACTTTGTATTAAATACCAATTACGCTGTAATTCTTTGAATGAAGTCCCGTTGTATCCTTAGTTATTATTGTGCTGTGTGGTGTAACACGTATTTTTTTTTTTTTTGAAGTTTGAAGTTTTATTTCATTATTTTTGTGGTACATGTATTTACACTTTTAGGGACCCAACAAAATTGTTAAAGGGTCCCTGACGGCATTATAACATCAAAAACTCTAAATGGCAACAGCATGAGAAGGGAATATTTAGTCATCAAAAACACAAGAAAACTTATCAAGACAGAATGTGGTTTCATAGGCAATGGTCACCGTTACTAAAGAATAAAAACATGACTGACACGATAATGCGATGTAATTAAAGCAACAGGAATTCATTCTGTAATATGTATAAGTGAGAATAAGAACATATATGAAAATAATGACTACAAATGACTATTGCATTATGAATTGATATGAAGCGAATTTTTTAGTTGTGCTTGGAAAGATTGAAGAGACGGGGCTGTCTTTAGATTAGTAGTAAGGCTATTCCAAATTGTACTTCCTTTAAATTCTAAAGTTTGACGGCCATAATTAGTATTTATTTCATGTAGTAAAAGTCTGTAGCGTGAAAAACACTCGTTAACTCGGGGTGACAGACGAACGGAAACTGACAGTAAGGTGAGATTACCGTGAAATATTCTGTATATTATAGAAGCAATATTGTAAATAACTAAATTGGGGACACTTAACACATTAGTATTTTGGAACAAGTCATCGCCTCTGATATGAGTATCATTAGGCATTATTATGCGAAGAGGTCTTTTCTGAATAATTTGTACGGATTTAAGGTGACATTGGTACGTGCAACCCCATATAGCAATGCAGTAGTTTATGTGTGAATGAATGAATGCATATATATAGTATTTCTCTTGAAAAAAAGTGTCTACATTTACAAAGAACATGCAATCCGTATGAGGCTTTCTGAACAACGTTTCGTGCGTGTAAATGAAATGTTAGGTGGGAATCTATGACAACTCCCAGGAATTTTGTGTGATCCGCATGCAGTATGAAACAGTTGTTATAGATTACGTCATTATGCACTTAGATTTCTCGTCTTTCAGAGTGAAAAAGTATGAATACAGTCTTTGTAGGATTGAGTGTGACGGCATTCGTTGTGCACCAGCGATGAAGGTTGCAAAGTTCAGCATTAACTTTTTTAATTAACAAACTTTCATTCCGGTCTGATATCAGTAGATTAGTGTCATCCGCATAAAGTATCGCAGTAGCATCAATCAGCTGGGACGGTAAATCATTCACGAACAAGAGGAAAAGTAATGGTCTGGAACCCTGTGGCACCCCGATGTTAACTAATTTAGCAGATGATTGTGACCGGCCCACATGAACAATTTGTGTTCTATCTTTTAGGTAGCTGCTGATGAGTGCTAGAGGTGTTCCAGTGACTCCATATCGTTCTAGTTTACGTTTGAGGAACATTTATGTTCAACGGGTACTAAATGAACATTTATGTTCATTTAGTACCCGTTGTTGTACTCTCAAAGAAAATGTGTACCCTCCAAGCTAAAATCTTCCTAAGCCAGATGTGAAATGTGTTTCCGTTTCACTCTCTTTTCTGCTCCTTTATCTCCATCCCCATGTGTAGGGTAGCAAACTGGACGTAGTCTAGTTTACCTCCCTACCTTTCCTATATTCATTCTCTCTCTCTCACAGGCCATTCATATTTGAACATATGAATAAATAAATAAAGTCGCCTGATAGACAACGTCGTACAACGCGTGAGGAGTGGTATGCCAAAGCTTGAGACGTAAAGAATATCTGGAATATATTTTTACGCCTCTTGAGTACGCTGCCATTCTTCCCATTTCTAGAAAAATTGGCGAAGTCAGGGAAAGGTGTTTTATACGTCTTAATGCAGCACATGGACGTCTGAACAGCTCATACTTGAACATGAAGCACAAAAAAAGAAAAAAAAGAAAAAACATGGAGAAACAAGAATACCAAACAAGCGCTCGTGTGGTTTTCTTGTTCCTTCTTATGACATTTTTTTTTTGTTGCTCTCAACGTTCGCGTGTGAACAACTACAAACTCGTCAAATTTCATCCTGTACACCTCATTAACCACGAACGTGTAGATGAAAACGGCAGTGTTTAGGTGGTAGGCGGAGACCCGCTCGCATCATGAGCCTATTTGTCCACACTAGTAAGCACCGCACGGCCAGAATACACACGTCTCGTGCCACAGCTACCCTGAATGTCGTGTTCGCTGGTTATTAACTAGTTCTCAACACGCACACTTCCGCTCTTCGCTTCGCAGCCATACAGCTCACCTACACCATCCAAACGTAGTAGATTCTGTAACATTAAACCGTTCAAAATTGCAGTGCCTCGTCATGCAGCGACGGTATTAAACTGTGCATGATCTCGCACAAGTTTCTCTCAACGTGTTAATGCTTTCACGCCCTCGCTTGGAAAACCCCGTGTACATTTACATGCGGAGATGCCATCCTAGTACTTGCGTGTTTACTGATCCGTGCACATGAACAAGCACTTATCGTTAGGAAGCACGGGGATTGGTTGCACTTCGATCGTTTCTTTTCAATATCCATGACAGTTGTGTATTGTTATTTGCATACGGTCGTACACATATGCACAGTTAAACCTGCCTGCACCGAAATACCACCCTTCGTTTGTGTGACTCTTGCCCCTCGATCTTAGACTTCTTTATTCCAGAAAATTACTGCGCGATTACACCTGGGAGTGAAAAAAAAAGATTATATTTGTGGTTTATTTATCATATTGACGTTGTCTATTACTGACACCTGACTCACGAAAGACATTTTATGTAAGCAGATGTGCATATCGCAGACGCAGTAATTAAAACAGAACTATTACAGAATTAATCGAATTTGTCTAGCGATATTTTCAAGTGCCCAACCTCAAAAGTGCGATGCGAACTGACTTTACGAGCTCGGTTAGAGTAGGACTATCGAAGAAGCACAAGCCTGGACGAATCTGGCTCCTAGGAAGAGCACAGCTAAGACTCTGTAAAACGTTTAAGCACTTCTTTTTGAGGAAAGAACAGTTTCCTTTAGTTTCCCTTTTGTTCTATACCGAAGCGGGCTGTGAAACGAAGTGAGCAGACCCAGCACTGCGACGTGACGTACGCAAGATGCATCATTCGAAGATTTTGTGTCATATGCAATGTGTATGACAAGCCATTGGCATTACCATAATTATCTATAGCGTGAAGCTGTGACCGACAAGTTCTCATCACGTCGGTGTGTTTTCATCGGTTCGTAACCCGCAGGAGTGTAATTAAGTGCAGTGCATGGCCAATGACTGTGTCGTGTCTTTTGCACTTACCTCTGTTCTTAACAGGTCGAACACACCCATGATGCTATAGCGAGCACCAACATATGCATCATTAGTCTATCGAAACCTATGTCTGTAGGCGCAATAGCTTTTTTATAAGTACTCCCATCTCAATTTCGTTATTACTCGACATCCTTCCGGCATAATTTCGTTTATACGGCATGTTTGACGTCAGTACAATATTAGCTACATATGTAACCTTATACAAGTTGACCCTCAAGGTAATTTATGCAAACCTAACAAAGGTACGCGGAAAACTTCACTCTTAACTGATTTGCAGCTGCGGCATACTTTTTCTTCGCAGCTAATGTTCGGCCTAAGAATACGCAGCCATTCCTTATGATCACCATAAATTGGAATAACACGTTTCGAGCTAGTTGGTTGTTCATACCGAGGCGAAAACAGCGCGTAGAGACGAGTACGAACAGACAAAAGAAAAGGCACAGACACAGGCGCTGACTAACAACTGAGGTTTATTGCTCATACGCCACGAAAATAAATAGCACGTATCAACAAAAAACCAATACGAAGAGAGGCACAGCAAAAGAAGCAAGGCTTGATAGGACACTCAAAGCAGTTAGCCAGTGGGACCGTGATTATCTAGCCCCCGATAGGAAGGCTAGCTCTTTATCTAAAAGTGCTATTGAAGGGGCGCTTACGCAGTTGTCACCATAAATGGTCATTTCCTTCTTAGCTCCTTCCATAGCGGAAAGCAGCGAGCTAGAGCACGCAGCTTCAGGCCATGGCTTTCTGCAAGCCTGTAAGCAAGATTTTGCTTCTTGGGAATTCAGTAAACATCTTAAGCAACAAGCAACAGCTGCAGTGTCAGTCGCTGAGTTAGAGTGCCTTCAAAAACGTGAAGTGCACCAGCAATTCCGTCCGTTTTTTTTTATATGTATTGAAGTAGTCGCGTATTTTGCAGTCACAGTGGTTAAATCTTACGTACCGCTTCGAGTGTCACACTTGATGCGGGCTGTCCTACTTGCAATTCTTTTTCATTTTTTAATGAATGTGTTGACGAGAGCTGCTTTTCGTTGAGCCAAGAAAAGCTTGCTCGCTTCGGGTAACACTTGTATGCTTTCTTTTCATGTACAATATTTTCATACTTCCTTGAATTAGTAAAAAATAAGTTCGTTTTGTGTTCGCTTCTTGTTCGCCTCATTGTGTGTGCCGGAATAGTCGTTAGAAATCGTTCAAAATATGTAAAATAACAAAACCTCCTTGGCTACTTTCTAAAAGTGCGATTCATCATGTAACAGTCTCGCGTAGAGCGTATTTTAATGCAAGATTGCGCACAAGTTGAGAATACAGCGTGGTTTTTTTTCACAGTCCTTTTAGTATTGTGGCAACACATGCAATTAAGTTCAGTACAGCTTTGAACGCGTAAAACAAGCTGCTGGCCCTGATAATAACTAGTTTCGTCTGTTTTTTACACTTTGTTTTCTAAGTAATCCCTTTTAAATGTCACGATGCAGCTTAGATCGCTCCATACGAAAATGAAAGAATAGGCAAGCAATTACATACATTATTCGCGAGTTGTGCTAGATGGAGCTCTTCTACACAAACACTGGACTACTAATCCGCGCCTAAGCAGCGAGATAGAGGGTGGAAGGGAGCGAAATTTCCGCTTGTGGTGTTGGCGCTTATCAAACAGCGAGAGCGTCGCGGGTCGTCCAGGAAGTTAGGGCCCGCTGAGACAGCAACTGAAGGGAAAGGCCGACGTGGCGACTTTTACTGGCTATTTTTTTATACCATGTTTGAAGAGCGGTGAAAGGGGAGTAAGGGGGTTCATTTCGGGATTCGCAGCCATTGAATTCAGACTTCGTCTATTTCTTTCTTTTTCATTTGGCTATCTTTCGTTCGCTTCACTTTATCTACTAATCACTTCACCCTACACTGTCATACCCTACACACTGACATGTGACCACACAGCCGCTGCTTTAAATCCGTAAGCATTTCTACGTCGACTCTCCGAGGAAACTGCTTGTCCGCCGTTCTGTTACGTGAGACGAAGGACGCTACAAAGAAATAAATGTATAAAACGAAATAACTTTTCTCGCTGGTGCTGGGGTTTGAACACTCTAACTTAAAGATAAAACCATAATAATTCAACACAACCATGAACTTAAGTAACATAGAGTACTGGGCTAGTTGGTATAGATTCACATCACACAACCACTTTCGTAATTGAAGAGCTGCTGTATATTCGCTAGAAAAAGCTGGCTATATCTTCGCTACATATCCGCTGGAGCTAACGTTTTGAGAAGCTTTCTTCTTCAAGTGTCTTCTTCAAGGCTGCAACTGCAGCCTTGAATTGCAGCCTTGAAGAAGGCAAGAAGAAACATCGGTTGCAGCGACACCCCGTGTTTAAGAATATTTACTTCTCTTCAATCTTCCATCTTCCCCTGGACTTCTACACATTCGCCGTGCGTTTTAATAAACCTGTAATGAACGCAACAATAATTTGGCACGACTTGAAGTGGATGCTTCAAAATAAAAGCTGGAGACTGCTGCGAACTTCGGCACTGCTCAGTCTCAATTTCGGCACTTGCTCTGCGGAATGTGCAGAAATAGCGAAATGAATACCTCGATGTGGCAGCCGCAGCAGCAGCAGCAGCCGTTAAGAACACGGACACGTAGAAAAAGAGGGCTACACGAAACAGACTGTACGCACTCACACACACATAGTATGCAGCGACGCATAGCCATAAAGCCTCATATCGAATGATAAATAATGTTGCTTCGGCCCCCACGAGGTCACTCTTCAGTCAGCCACACGTATACGCTGCAGTGCCATGTGCCCGCCATTATGTCTTGTTTATTTCTTTCAAGTTTTACCTACTTCCCGCATTTCTGTCCATTTTCATCGCTATCCATTATTCCTTTGTGTTATTGTCTTCACTTCAGGCAGTAATTTATTGTCTTTTGCGTCGGATTTCCGTATCACCCCATGAGCTAGGCGATGGAAAGAGCAAATAAAAGACGTAAATAATGACTACGACTTTGTTTGGAGTTTCTACGCTAAGCAATGGCAGGACGGCTCCCCTGATAGCGCTCGTTCACTGCAGGGAAATAGTGTGTCTCCAGAAGAGTAAGAAAAGCTGCTATCTATATGACAACCATATAAATAAAGGGGGAATCACACGTTCATGCGTCAACTTCCACATCGCGTTTTAAAGGAGAGTAAAGACGTCCATTGCGCAATAATTTAGGAGCTCCCACGGTGAAACCTATCATGCGTGAATGCGAATATGAAGTGATAGTAGGCAGTCCGAACCCGCGGCAAAACAGGGTAAAGAACGGCGAGATTGACCAGAAAGAAACACACTTCTTTTCAGCAGTTCTATATTTTTCAAAATCCACTCTACGATCTCAACTACCCCTGCGTTCACTCTTTTCCTGCCGTGTTTTTTTTTTTTTTTCACTTTCACGCTCTTTTGTTTAGAAAAAGATCGGGAGCTCTTCTCCAGTCCGGGAAGCGGGGGCAAGCGAAGCCTGGCGTGGGCGTGCCTGATCTACTTCTTTCATTCTTTCTTTCTTTCTTTCTTTCTCTCTCTCTCTCTTTCTTCCTTTCTTCCTTTCTTTATTTTCTTTCTTCTTTCTCTCTCTCTCTCTTTATTCATCCTTTCTTTCTTTCTTTCTTTTTCTTTCATCCTTTCTTTCTTTTCTTTCTTTCTTTTTCTTTCTTCCTTTATTCCTTTCTTTATTTTCCTTTCTCTTTCGTTCTTCTCCTTCTTTCTTTCTTTCCTTATCCTTTCTTTCTTTCTTCTTTCTCTTTTCTTTCTTTCTTCTTTCTTTCCTTTTCTTTATCCTTTCTTTCTTCTTTCTTCTTTTCTTTCTTTTCTTTTCTTTCTTTTCTTTTCTTTCATCCTTTCTTTCTTTGTTTCCTTTGTTTTCTTCTCTTTCTTCTTCTTCTTTCTTTCTTCTTGTTTCTTTCTTTTCTTTCTTGGTTTCTTCTTCCTTTCTTCTTTTCTTTCTTTCCCTCTTTCTTCTCCTTTCTTCTTTTCCTTTCTTTTTCTTTTTCTTTTCTTTTCTTTCTTTCTTTTCTTTCCTTCTTTCTTTCTTTCCTTTCTTTCTTTCTTCCTTTCTTTCTCTCTTTCTTTCTTTCTAGCATTCGTCAGCCTGTAGAACGGCCCAACGAAAGGATCGTCACGCGATCTTAGGAAAGCGGGTTAGGCATTCAATTTTCTCAAAGTCGGAATTTTCGCGAAATGTAGAGTTCCTGATATCGACCTTACGTGTTTTCCGTCAGATCGCTTTTAGTCCACCAACACGAAATATTTCAGTGAAGCGCCCATAGCA
Organism: Rhipicephalus sanguineus; assembly: GCF_013339695.2. NCBI lineage: Eukaryota > Metazoa > Arthropoda > Arachnida > Ixodida > Ixodidae > Rhipicephalus > Rhipicephalus sanguineus. The sequence goes on along the minus strand of NC_051177.1, from coordinate 103,931,763 downwards.
AGTGTAACGCTTCCACGTTGCTTTTTTTAAAGACGATAGTCTTTCTTGGGATACTTAAACGGAGAAATTTTCGTCTGTCTTTCTGTCTTTCTGTCTTTCTGTTTGTCGGCACGTCACTCGATTCAGCCACTCGGCCAAAGTTGAACCACTTGCCCAAAGGCCAGGCATCTTGAACGGCTCACTAGGTTCATACTTGTGTACATTGTCGATCAAAAAGCAAACGTTACGCATATCTGACGCACAACATCACTAGGTAAGTATTAGGTGGTGTGTTCCTTTAATAGAAAATGCATATATACGTAATTCTAATGACCCTAGTTTCTTAAGCTGCGCTGAAAATGCGACTGCGTGTTGAACTTGACTTCCTCCGTGCCCTCTGCACGAGCTCATTGTTGTGTTTCGGTTTCGGTTCTGTATTACACTGTACGAATGCCATGGGGCGCTGCTCTGGCATTCCTGTTTTAGCCAGGCGACGTGTAAATAAAAGAGTGTGTGGAGAGTACTCGTTGAGTGCGGACATTTCTTCTGCTTCAGCGCTTCGCGCCAAACCGCGTGTTCGGGCTGTCTGGCGTCCCCGCCGGTCTTCGCCTGCTGCTGCGCCGGGACTTCCAGTCCGCAACACAGCACTCATGTTCCCGACGTATTGCCAGATGGCGTCCATATCTCACGCAGCGCCTCTTCTATCGTCTTTAGACGACATTTGCAGCGAAGCACGCAGATACGCGGCCAATTTTTTTTCCCGCATCATCGGTACAATGCATTCGTATGCTTCAGTTCGGTTCATACTGGGCAAGTACGGGCGCGTGGCCTAGTCTTCAAGGCACTTGTTTTCGGAGCGCGGTGGCCCGGGTTAAAACGTAAGCCCTGGATAGAAAATTCATTTTCTTATTGTTTCTTTGGTGCGAGCCAGCTGTGAGTGAGGAACGTTTTTTGGAACACCACCACCACCAGCTTCACAGTTCAGTCAATACAAGATTCGCTTGAATATCGTTGATGATTTAGAGCACTTTCTGCACGTACTCTGCTATGGAAGAGTGGTAAACCGCTCCGATATTGCCAGCCGTTACCAACTCAACAGATCAAGAACCCAGAACGCGTGAGCTGCAGGTAGTCGATTCACAGGCTGAATTGATTGACAAGGCAGTTGATATATATATCGCTTTGCGACATGGCGTCCTTGTTTAGGGACGTGTCTTACTTTTGCCGTTTCTGTGCACTATCAGCAAGGAGGAGACCACGAACACTGAGCTGCTGGTAAATTAAACATTCTTTTTGCCTAAAGTTCCTTTATATAGCCTCTAAGTGCAGTATTTTGATACACACAATCACTTTGGTGAAGTGGTACCGTGTTTAGCGAAACGTTGGACGTAGGTCATTTCGGTAGGAATATCGAAATATTTCTTTAGCTGTTTAGGAATGTTTGCCGGCAGCAGATAACTATCGCATGTGATTTTAGTGGGTCATTGACTCTGTCTTATAAATAAATATGGCATGACCAACTGTTCAATAACTAAATAATTAATTCCGTTGTAATTATCGTTAATCGCTATAAAAAACATTAACCTTTTCTAACATTTTCACATGCTCTAAGTTGGGAATCCAGGACATTGACATCAAGTTATGTAATTTTCACGCACTTAAAGACAGTCGATTATAATGCGTGTCGCAAAAGGATACAATAAGACCACGGAACATGTACAGATGAAAAGTCAGAGAACTTGCTAGTTAAAACGTATGGGATCATGACCTGACACGGATTTGGCAAAAAAGCGCAGCTGGTTCGGTTAGTACCTGCTTTTTTTTTTCTTCCTAACAACATGCCAAAGTTACGGACAGTCCTGAATCAGTCCAGACTCATGTTTTTTTTTTTTTTTTTGGTACGCACTTTGTTCGCCACGGTGAACGGTATGGATACTGTTCAAGGGACACCTTTTATTCTACATCACATTTATCCCTCTCTCTATATCTTGCTCTGGAATGTTAGAACCATCGCTGTATCGTTGTTCGCGAAACAGACCAATTTGCGGCGTCCCTTCTGCTTCTGTATTACCCAAATTTTTTATTATTGTCAGATTATTTGTAGGTACTTACCCCACTAAGAAAAATAAAGACATCAACCAGTCTACAGTGCCTCTGCGAGACGTAAGCGCTGTTCCTTGGCACAAAATGCAGTGGCATTATTATTTTTTTTTTGCTGCAGAAAATTAAGATTACAGGATTGTCATGTGCTTTGCCGTTAACGCACGCATCCAAGGGGCACTTGCTTTGAAGATAATCGCATGTTTGCAGTGTATATTGCAAGGTATGCACCATGCGCCTGAACGAATTGCGTGTAAAATTGCAGTTTCGCCTTAGTTTTTTTAGCGTTAGGGTTATCAGCAAATTAAGCACTCATTTCAGCGTTCAGTATTAGTGTACGTTCAACTAATCTACAATTTGGTTGATTGACACTATACAACGATGGAGGCTCCTCCTAGTCCTCGCCAATTATTTGTCTTCTGATCCAACCATGGTAACCGCGCCCATCTGAATCTCTAATTCTTCGCTCCTCTGAAAGCTCTGAGCAGCAACGAAATATGTTCAGATAATGCTATGCTGTGTTCTGGTTGCATTCCCTAAGATGCAACAGCTGCAATTTCCCTGGATGAGAACTTGGTGGGAGACTTAATTTCCAGTTTTTTTTTTCAAGTTTATTAGGTAGAGCAGAAAAAGACGAGCACCAAATACAAGAAAGTGGGACACGTGCGTGTGTTATCTTTTCCATTTTCTTTTTGAGTAATTTCTCCAGCCTCGCCCTCTCCCTTTTTTATTTTCGTTAAATAAAACGTGTGTGGCAAACTGAGATAGATAAAGGCAAAGAATATATAGGGTGGCTAACGAGGTTGCCTTATTTTTGCTACCCAACGCAACTATAAGTGATGCCCGATATTCCCTATCTCTTAGGCAAACCGTGCATGGCAAAGATAAGCATGCGCAATACAAACAAAAAAATCACAGCATATCCACGGAGTGAATGATGATGAGTGGGCGAAGCTGCGGAGGTTCATCGGTAAACCGTGAATCTTCCGTGAATTCTGCCCAGTACATCATCACCGACGTGAGATCGGGCGCGTTTATACTAAAGGTTCGATGAGAGTTATGACGACTTGCAGCACACTTTAATTTTACATGTACGCTGTGAATTTTCATTCTTTAGAAAACCATTGCTTTAGAAAACATCTGGCGTCTTTTCGTTTTGCTTTAGAAACATCTGGCGTTCTTTCGTTTTGCTTTTAGAAAACATCTGGCGTCTTTCGTTGGTTTATTTCATCAATCAACGGCGGTTTGAACAAAATTTTATTGTTAATCACGCACAGGAGAAATCTCACCAGGCACTACCTTGGAGGTAAACAATGGCTGCTAATGGGAATGAGAGACAGAAGAAGTCGGCTTTTAGCTAACACTTACACGTCTACTTCTACTAACGTTTCCTACTGGAACATGCCAATGGCTGCTAATGGGGAATGAGAGACAGAAGAATTCGGCTTTTAGTTAACGCGCACGTTGCGAATTTTTTATTGTTCAACAACGCACAGGAAAAATCTCCCACCGGCACCACCTTGGAGGTCAAGATCTGGTACTAGCGTTACGACTGGTTACGCACTACGACTACTACGACTACGAGGGACGAACGGGTGCCGCTTTAAGGAGCTTCGCCCCTAAAAGAGAAGTCGCAGATATAGTATATAGCAAAGATTCGCCCGTCGAACCAACACGCAAATCGATGAGACATCCTTTAGGGTTAACTTGCCTCGTTGTCTGCAACGTTCGTGTCACTCACTTTTTACTCTAAATCTCCACTCTCTGATTATCCAGGTAACCGATACACAACAAATGCGAATATTTGACGTTTAACAAAAGAAGGAAGAATGCTCAAATGGCCGTAAGGGTCAGTAAAGAAGTTAAAGGCCTCACAACTCTGCTCAACCATGCACACGAGAGAGAGAGAAAGGTTAAGGGAAAGGCAGGGAGGTTAACCAGAAGTTTTTCGGTTTGCTACCCTGCACTGGGGAAGGGGTAAGGGGGATAGAAAGGTAAGGAAGGAAAAAGGAGTAAAAAAAACGCACACACACTCAAGCACGGGAGCATCATAGTCGTTTAGCGAGGTCGGTTGAGCGGAGAAACTTCAGCAGCGCCTTCGTCGCTTTCTGGTTGGAAGCTAGAACGTTCCAGCCCTCCAAAATTACGCCACCTTCATGAGCATTCTTTGCAGAAATATCGGCATGTTCGTTGCCGTCGATGCCACTGTGGCCTGGGAGCCACTGAAAAGTTATGTCATGCCCTTTGTCTCTTAATTGCTGATAGGTTTGTCTTTTTGCCACACGAATTCAGCCATTGCCTGCCGAGGCGAATCCGCGAAGGCTGCCTGTCGCACTATCACCAAGCTCAATCTCGCGAACATGCGCATTGCCTGCACTATAGAGACTGTTATGAAACTGCAGCCATTGTGCAACTACCGCAGCGCAATCACTGCGTTACAAGGAGTAGACTGCCTACTTGTTACGCCATCTTCCGTAACTGCGGTACAGAACTCCTGCCTTAAGCTATACATCATCGCGGCTCAGCGCGGACCTCTCAGCCTACTATCCATCTCACCAAGCGCACGCACGCACCCACGCACACACACACACACACACACACACACACACACACACACACACACACACACACACACACACACACACACACACACACACACACACACACACACACACACACACACACACACACACACACACACACACACACACACACACACACACCTCGTGTTCCTTTCTTTCTGTATCCCACCTCTCAAAGAGCCAGGGAGGCCTGAGACCAAAACAGAAACAACAAGGCACTATGCAAAGCCGGCTACGACAATTTGAGAACGTCCTCGACCATGCCAGTCTTGCGGAAGAGGCTAGACGCTTGCTTCACGACAACGCCGAAGAGACATTTATCAAACGTTGCAACCAAACTAATGGTGGTTTGCTGTCCTATACCGACAATTCATTTCTTATGACTTGTATATCTGCTACCTCTCTCCCTTCATACCCTTTCGGAAGCGGTCATACTCGCGTGAGGTAATTGAGGCTGCGTTGGTTTTCCACGCTTGCGGCTCAGCAACCATTTTGGCCGTCTCGAATCAGCCGACGAGCACAAAGGTAATTCTGCAGTCCCGACTCGGATGTATGTACTTTCTTAACAAAAATAGACAGTTCCTCTGAAAGGCGTAGCATTGAAAGTGATAGAAAGATTTAGCGTTGCACTGAAGGGGCCTCCAAAAGCTCAAGTGTTGAGGAGTACACAGAAGGGGAGTTTCTTGTAACACATCTCCCCTATTTCCTTCCTCTTCAATACTTTAAATCCTGCACTCCTATCTCCGTGGCGCTCAGCGTTTCCCTCTTAAGGGTTGCCAAAATAGCAAGTCCGCACTGCCCCGTACACTGGTTTCAAATGGGCCACAATTTGTCTCAGCCGAGTTTCAGAAGTTCGTAAAAGTGAACGGGGTCCACCACGTGACGACGGCGTCTTACCACTCGCATTCAAATGCCCTGGCGGAACGCGCGGTCCGCATGGTCAAGGACGGCCTTCGAAACGCTCACGTGGGCGGCACCTTCCTTAAACGTCTAACAATTTTTATGCCGCTGCCGACAGACACCTATCAAGGCTGGGAAGTCGCCATTCGAGCTGCTGTTGGGGTACCAAATACGGACCAGGCTAGACAGTTGCCTCCCGAGTGCAGGCGGTGAACCACGTTTTGAAGCGCACCATCTACCATGTCGTTCTTTGCATGGCAGCCTGTATGGCTCATAAGTTTTCACCGCCGGCCGAGATGGTTGCCTGAAATGGTCACATGCACCCAAGGGGACTCGGATGGCGACTGTGTCCACGCCGGACGGCGAGAAACGTCGTCATGCGGACCAACTGCGACCGCGCACCCCGAAGGCCTCTGACACGAAGCAGCCAGCGGGCCCCACAGCATCCGCCACCCTGACGAAACTTCGCCCAAGCCAGCCAGCATGGCTGACCCCACTCCGGCAGGATCGCCACCCTCTTGCCACCCGGAGCCACAGCCGCCGCTTCGCCAGTCGAACAGGCTACGACGGCCACCTCAGAGGCCCAACTTGTAAAAGGGGGAGATGTGCTACGTCATGCAAGCATGCCATCAACCGACAACAGCAAGCATATCTCGCGACACCACCTCGAGTTATAGCGTACAGCTTATCGCCATGACGTCACCGCAGTAGCACATAAAAACGAGGCACGCAAAATAAAACCTTGTTCTTGCTTGGTGACTGAGACGTTCACTCGAAACACAACATAAATTATGTAGACCAAATATATCTCTTTTGTAAATGTTCGCGATACATCCTGCCGCACATTAGTGTCGTTTGTGCAAAGTTGGCATTGCCAGCTGTGACCTGGTTGTGACCGTGTAATCTCGCTCCTACCTTCGACGCCAACACCTCTTCACATCGATAGGCTTTTTGTAGAAAGGATCCACGGAAAAGCTTCGTGGCCACAATGAACCGGATTACCATGAGTCGTCTTCCACAGGGAGCGAACGAGATCCTCTGTGCAGCCGACCATAGCAGATCCAGGTATCTTCAGCACACAAAAAGTAATTTTATATATATATTTCCAGGCTGCCAACATGGTTGTAAATACCGTTTCTCGTATGAGGCTGTTGTCTTTCCGACCGCCCGTACGGAGAAAAAGAGACCGTGGCCTGAATGCGAAAATGCCAGAAGCAATCCTCGCGCTCAGGATTCGACACACAAACTTTGTGTAGTCTTCTAGTTCAATCAGTGCTGATGTTTTAATTAGTGGGTTACCTATAATAACGAAATAAAATACCAATTATTCAACGTAAATTATTGCCTGGCGTTTACTGTACTTCAAAGATATGCCGCTTGAAAATCATGTTGTGCGCTCTTACAAAATATTTGGCCGAGAAACACCGGCAACTACAATGATATAACAAAAGACAAAACGCGCTATCAGGAACTTTAGCTACTTTTCTCAGCAAATGATGACCTGCAGAATTTTTGTCATTAGCTTCCTTTTATAACGTGTACAAAACAATTCATCACGATCCAAACAAGACATATGCTCAGGGGAAGCTGGAAGCTTCCAGTAGCAGACGAAGGAATGACTCCGCAGGAACAAACATTCTTTTGTGCCGATACGTGACAACACGAGTATCGAAAATCTTTTAAGTATTTGCAGTACTTATTTTAGGCAAGCTACTTGCAGTACTTATTTTAGGCAAGCTGTGAAGTCTTCTGTGGATAACACCAGATATTTAGGCAACTTGCTTGACAACATGGAACATGCGAATTTTTTTTAAACATTTCCGACTATGCTTTTTGGCTGCTGGTTACACCGGCTTTAGCCTTCTCTCCGAGTACCCCCGTTTTGACCACCAAAAAGCGACGCTCTCTGCCTAACTAGGCCAGCTGCACAAGTGCCAATTTACCGAGAGCAATGTTATTGTGCAATAGCCTACACTGAGTTCAGCGCGAGCCGCAATAAAGGCTTTTCTGCATATTTGTAACAGAGCCATCGTGTTGAAAGATACGTAGCGACAGCGCATTAATAATGCTTTTTAGCTTTAGTGGGACATTGCCATAGCCATAATGACTCTGTGGCGCTTTCATAGACGCTTCTCATATTCAAGCGAAGCTTGTTGTGAGTTACAGATTTCAATGGTATAGAGGCGGCAGCGTTGTACGCGATAAACTCGGCGCCTGCGAGTGTACAGAAATGCGGCCCGCGAAGGTGCACCGGACGCATGCGTGTTTGTGTGCGCCGTTTTTCAATAATTTACGCTCTCTCTATCGTGCGCTTTTGGATGGTGAGCCGTTTCTTATGTGGCAATCTGATCTGTTATCGAAGTGACTTGTCAATTCACGTTAACAACCTTCATTGTTGCCAACTGCCCTTAACATCAGCACTCTGCCCTTGGCAACCTTCTATGATAACGTTATCTTCGGTCCTTGCCAACCGTCCTTGATAACATTACTAGAGCATTAAACTTGTTAAAATGCCTAGAATATTTAGAAGCTGCGGATGTCAGCCTTGTCGTCTAGTGCATGGCACTCCAGGTGTATGATGACAAATATGTTGCACACAGTGACTGACCCGCACAAACTACAACTTTGTTCGTGTTTGGACGGAGCGCGCTTGATGTACTAACAGAGTCTTGCTGATGCCTGCATATATTTAAAAAAAAGAATATTTTTTATTAGCGCAACGCGGTACAGCTGTGCTTTTCCACAGGCACAGCACTTCCCGCAGTTATAAGTCCGAATTATTGCAGTTGCATCCGTTGAGCAACATTGACACATCTACCAATGGTAACGAAAATATACCATTGCGTACCATACCATACCATACCATACCATACCATACCATACCATACCATACCATACCATGCCATACCATACCCCACCATACCACAAAACGGGAAGCAAACAAACAAAAAAAAAACACATTAGAGTGAAGTAAACAACTGTTTCACATTTCGAATTTGTGAGATTTCAAGCGTCACTACGCTGCTGGGATGAAAGTTGTCATTGAACTTCAATGCTCTTTAACAGCGAGAAGATATTTCTCGTACAGACACCTGCAATAAAGCTTCCCCGGGGAGAAACTTGCCCGTTCAAATGACTGCATAGTATGTGGATAGATCCGAGAAGGTTAAATGAAAAATAAAAAGCGCGTGAAAGTCCTGAAGGGCGACGTTTTTATAGCGCCTTTGCGATTGCGAAAGAGGGTCAACAACCTTTCAATCTAGGAACATCTCTAGAGACGACGGGACGGCCTTTGACGAAGTGATCAAACATTTTACTTCGCCTTCGCTTTTGATTTCTAGCGACTCCACCCCCTGAGAGTTCTTTTCTAATCTCAGTCACTTTCTTTGAAGCTCAAGTTCTTCTATTGCTACGTGTCAAAAGTTAAAAGAAAACGTGGCTTTGAAATGAGCTGTACATAGGCGTGTATGGGCTCTCTCAATAGTGCAGCATCCGAAGAGTTGCCTCTGGGCGTGAGATCAGCGACCGAAGTGCCAATTGATGCAGTACATTTATGGACAACGATGAAGAGAAAAGCAAAAATTAGAGAGACCCTGAAATATACCAGGCTGGCAGGGCATTCAACCTACGTTTGTTTGTCGCCACGAGTGAGCAGATGGTGTGATACAGCGGGGCATCAGCCATAAAAATTCATCGATGGCCTCAGTGAAATCATGGTAGTTAGTTCGCTGGTGTTTGTGACACAACCAATCACGTCTAGTCACATTAGGACACTTTCACGCGTATTTCATGGATTCTGTCGGACGAGGCAAATTTCTTTATTTCAGTCGAAATAAAGAAATTACAAAGTGCCGTGCAAGATTATCTCAGTAACGAAGAGCTTGAATGCATCTTCAGTCAATTTATCAACCTCATGAAGTTCCTCTAGACAGAACCAGGTGCTTTTTACCGTTTTTTAGTAAAACAGTGTGCAGTAAAAGAGGAACGTGCGCAATAAACGAAGTGAATTTCTAACACACATCTCCAAGCTTTCTGATGCTTTCATATTTTTCCAGCGTGGGTGTAGTGTAAGTCGAGTAGGATAAGAAGAAGGTTGTTTTCTTTTTTTCGCAGCCGCCTACCAAATTTGTTGTGCAGATTAGAGCGTAACCTCTTTACGGCACCGATATGTAGTGTATGATGAAAGCCAGGCGCAACCCAAGCTCTGGCACCATTCTACTCCTCAGTATGAAATCTACCAATGCATATTACACATTACGACAGTGACTTAAATCTAGAATGAAAGGGACGAAACACTATCCAGACTGCTCTAAAAGAGTCTTACGACTTGTCGCGAATGAATATCTTCCGTCCCTTTCATTACGATTTATATGCAACGGCTTGCCTTGTTTGAATACTGCTGTACAAGTAGGTTGATGCTCTTTGGACTACTAGAGGCTTATTACACAAGGCCGCTTCTGATGGGTTTTTCTTTTATGTCAGTGGATGCGAGTTCGCTGTACTGACGACATTGAGAAACATTTGTGCCATATTGTAATCGTGAGCGGCTTGGGAAAGCGAAGAGTGAAAAGCATACCTTCTACAGCTCCGCGCTGTAGATTTGACAGCACTTTCTGGGTACATGAGCAGACAGCCTTACCGAATTTATTTCTTGAATTATTTATGCGCCACTGAAAAAAAAAATAACAACAATATAATTAAACCATAGTACAAGGGTAGGTATAAGTGAACGCACAAGTACACCGAGACATGAAAACTGCAGTGTTTGGAAAGTATAACTGAAAAAGAAAAACTGGATTACAAGACGCTAAATGTGGAAAGAAAGGATAAGAACTCAAAAGAGATATGACAAGGATAACAGAGTCTTGTCCTTGCATGACTCTTTCTTTCTGTTTATTTCGTTTCACATTCCGCGCGCATTAAGGGGACTGAGAGAGCAAATGTACATTGATATGGTAATTTTTGAAGGCGTCTTTCCTATGAGCCGGCTTTTTAATCAGGACAACGTATTACATACGCAACAATTGCGCTTGCGCTTTGCTTACTTGCATTCAACAAAAGCGCCGCGTCATGCTTGCAACATGCTTCGCACTTAATAATAAATTATTAATGCTTACGCATAGTGACGAAACGTGATTGCATCACGTCTGGCACTTTTTTTTATGGCAGGGAATGAAACTGCGAGTTCATTATCTTTTGCTCTACGTGTTTCTCCAGTCGATGGTTTCTTTCAAAGCAGTGCCTATGCGATGCTTTGCAACGCAAGCATCGCACAGCTATATATACTATATCTCAATATATAGCATATCCAGATAATGGCGAACTCTGGGAAGCACGCTTTAAAATATTTTCCATGAAAACAACGGTCGATGACCCAATGAAAGTGTTCAGGAACATGAGTTAATCGATCCTCTAATCTGGCCCTCACATGTTATTTTTGATATTCATTACATGCACGCAGTGTCATTTTCCAAGAAGCTGTCTATGCGCTGCATCCACATAGGCAATCTTGCTGGCGAATTACAAATCAGCGTTAGCCCTACTTTAAATAGAAAATATCGCTACGTAAGTTCACAGGCGGGGTAAACGACTTCTATTACTCAGTGAGCGTACTTGAACAAAACTTTTTTGATAATGGTGTATAAATGGCAGCACCTCTCATTTGCAGTTTGGCGCTCCGAAAGCTTAAAGTATTTGGATGGACTTCAGCACACAGTTTAATGCGCTCGGTATAGTATCAAACAGTTACGTAATCTCATTATTTCACAGGTCCAAGTAAGTTTGAGGATTTGCCTCAGGGAAACGGCTCTGTCTTGATATGCAACATTAATAATGATTTTTTTTTCTTTTTTGTGTGTGTTGTCGTCGCTAATGTCCGCTCCTATGAGCACGTTTCGTGTCATGTACTTTGCGGTAATGGGCATATTCAAGCAGTTTACATTTGTGTGCCATCACTTTAGTTTTTTTTTCCAAGAGGCTGTGTATGGTGGGTGCATTAGCGCTACATTGCCGCATGCATTATCGACTGAACTGGATCGGCAGTTTCGCAATGCACTTTACATTCTGCGGGTGTGGTGTAGAGGCACTTTCCTTTTATAGGACTTACACGGAAACAAGCTGTACACATCGGATGTTGATCCTAATCGATTAATTGATGCAACTACATGCTGCTTGTGTTATCTCATGCGGAAATCACGAGGTGTGGTCATTGGCACTTTATTTTTATTTTCGCCTGAAGCTGCTGCTTAAGTTCGGGCATGAACAAAGTTAAAAAAAACGCACAGGGTCCCGTATGCATTCACTTAAGACGACTGGAAGATAAAAGCCATCTTTTTTTTCTTGTCAGTGCATGCACTGACTACCCGCCCCCCCCCAACCTCCTCTTATGTTCGTTGGTTGACGGAGAGGAACTGCTTCTTTAGAGATGCAAAGGGAAGCCACGAGACGTGTTCATTGTGAAACAGCTGTCAATTTATCAGCGCCCCCTTGCTGCGTTACCTGATTGTGCCCTTCGGCTAAACGAATACGACCCGTACGCTCCGAATTACTAGGACAGCGTGTTCGCTGAATTCTTAGTCTCTGCAACAATGGGCACCGATTTGTGTAAAGCCGAAGAAAATGGTTTGCCTTTGTACGGACGCACGAACGTGTACACACACATACGTACATGCACATACTGACAGGCAAACACATCGAAACTAAAGCAACCATACAGTGTGCGACTGCAGTCCCTGAAGTACAAATAGTGCCGAAATGCATGCGCAGCAGTGTTGGCAAAGGCATGCGCAGGCTTCTCCATTTAAGGGGGCCAAGTTTAACCGCAGTGCCTCCCCCCCCCCTCCCTGCCTTTTTTGGTTGGTTGGGCGAGTCCGATAGAAAATGAGCTTCGCAGGGGATGCAAAAATGAAAATGAAGCAAGACGTGCTTCTCACAAAGGCCTGCCATTGGTCCCCTGCTTTTCTTAGTAAGTGTGCGAAGTAAATAGATTTTTCAATGCAACATCAGGGTGTCCTTGGTCGCCATTACCGTAAAAAAACCCTGCGCAATAAACAATGTGAATTGACCGAATGAAAAAATTACACCATCTCCCGCTAAAGGGAACCATGCGTGGATGCGAAGCAGCGGGGAGCCAGTGTCAACGCCAATGTCAGCGCTGACGTTGAGACTGGCGCTGACGCTTGCGCTTTTGCTGGCTCTAACTATGACACTGGCCGCGGCATTGATGCTGGCGCTCATCGCGGCGGTGCGCAGGAGAGAATGAGGCGCGCGCGCTCAGTCATTTTATACCGCTGAACTACCATGCCGCCCCCAGCGGAGTATGCAGCTGTCGCACCACCTGTCGTGCGCGCCGCTCCGTAGAGTAGAGGGTTCCTAGAGAGGAGAGAGGGGGGGGGAGGGGACACGCATGCGCAGTGGGGGGTTGACGCCGCGGGGCGCGGCAGGGAGGGATGGACAAAGCCCCCGCCATAAGCTGCTTCGCATCTAATAAAGGTGAGGGGCAGAGTTGGTGCCCCCTTTAGATGATTAGGGGGTACCGCTGCACCCCCCTAATCATCTCCCTCTGTTCCTCCCGTGCGCAAGCCTATGGGTGTCGGTGACTGCGCAAAACTCGAAATCACGAATTTGAAGTGAGAACTACATTTCTGTCTAGTCGCTGTTACTATTTCAGTATACAACACGCGAACATCGTATTGCTCTACTATCAGAGTCAAGTTGATTCTTATTATGGATAAACAAGGCAAGAAACACAATTCAAACCAGATTTCGCACTGCTCATATGCAGTAACGAAATTATAGTAATTAAACTGCTTTTTGCTGTAATCACTACTGTAATCAATTACTTTTGTGCGCTGGTAATTTTGTAATGTAAAGAAATACTTCAAACGAGTAATTTCAGCAAAATTACTCAATATTTTTCCAATTACTCTGGACTGAAATATACCATGTGCACTTCCATTATGCAATAAAAAAAACATGGTTGATCCCTCCGTCGTAGGAATCGGAATAACACGAAAGTACAGCGTGCCCTTACAGAAGTAACAGAATGTTTACTGTACATTCATATAAGAGAGTTCGCACAATGTATATTGATGTCTGGCAGCTATAGCACCGTTTAACGTAGATGTACCCACTTTGATGATTGGTGGTACATCTCCATATCGACGACTAACGACTATGCTAAATGATTAAACAATCCCTTGTGGTAGCTGTAATCAGCGTAATCAGAGAACGAGGTGTGATAGCCAGAAGAGCATCGCATATTCGACGAGAACTTGGTCGCCATTCCGCGGCATGTTCAATATGATTGAACACCACGGCCGGACTAGAGCGAAACGCAAAGCGCGTCGTGCCGCCCCGGTAGCCCGGCCGCGATATTTCTAGCGGCGAACGCGTGAGCGGGGAACTCGGTGTTACAGCCAGGTGAGGCCAGGGGGTGAGGCAAGCGCGCGTCGCAGGGCTATTTTTGGTTTGGATTAGCGTGATGCTATGAGCGAGGCCGACGCTTTTACGACGCTAGGGCTAAGGTCGTCACCTCGCGGCGTGTTAATACATTGACAAAATTGAACTTCTATTGAAAACGCGCCGAATGGGACGGACGTGTAATGCGCTGCAGGTGCTAATTGCGGAGGCCACAGTAATGACGAATTACTTTACTTTACCGCTCCCAGAGGGAAACACCTACCCGCCAACCGGGAGAGGGGTTGATATAAAAGGCGCGTTTGTAAAGCCTCTGCACTTTGTGACCGTGGCGCAGTGGGTAGCGTGCCGGGCATCTGTTGTTGCGGACCGAGCGGTCCTAGTTTCGATTCCCGTTGACGGAACATTTTCTTTGCCATCTGATCGTGTATATTTTTTCGACGTCATTTCCGTGACGGAAATACATCACTGAAGTCTTCGTGGACCCTGGCATAAAACCCTTTCGTGTTAAAATTGATTGAAAAAGGAAGGAAATATAACAATGAAATGCTAATCTGAGTGTCAAATTTGAAGCGTAGGAACGAAGCAGCCCAACAGAATAGCCGCGCATAATCTGAACTCGAAACTTTGAATAATGGTTTATGGAAGGGTATGGCCCTCGAAAGTTCAGACAAGAGGGTTCCAGCGGCATCACGCTTCGCTGACTGTTTGCTGACTGGACGGTTCAGCAACAGGATGCAGAAGTTTCAAACGCATAACCGTGTCCCCCTTATGAGGGAGAGGGCTTTGCTTTGGACAAAACGACGTCAGGTTCAGTGGTCACAGATGCTCCTGTCGCCCAACTGTTCTTTATATACAATAGTTATGCAAGGTCAAGCAAGCTTCGAGGCAGGTTAGTGATACGCGTCGTCAGAACAGCGACGAGTTGTCGCCGCAAAGCTTTAGCTGCTAATCTTCCGAAGGAAGGACGGTGCCAACTATCTGTACGCTAGTATACACCGTATTTCGCAATTTACAGCCTCTAAATAAAGTGTACATGAGTTGATGCATGAATGCTGAAGTCTTGTTCAAGTAATACCAATACCTTTCTACGGTAATAGCAACGTAATGTCATTACTTTCGGCCATCTCTAATTTTTTATGACCTAATTACTTTTTAAAGATTCAAGTAAAGTAATTAGCAGGGTAATTTAATTGCTTTTAGGAGTAATTTTGCCATCTCTGATTCAAGGAAACGGCGGGACCAGTCGACGTAGAATAAACCTACAAATTTTACTTCAGAACCAATTCGGATAAAACATTAATAAGTAGGAGCGAAAGAGAAGTCACAGTGCAAAAGCTTGAATAGATGAGAAAGCTTAGAGCAGGGAATGTCGCTGGCGGCAACTTTCTGACAAAAAGACTTGTCTTTGGCAGGACACCAAGTCAAGTTGCTGCTCTTTTTCAATTTCCTTTTAGCGCTCCAAGAAGACTTCATAGAGAAGAGAAAAATTTGAACGGGCTGTACTCGCTTCCAATTTTCGATGCTTTCTGTGAACCCTGCGACTACATTAAGGCAGCTTATGCCTGAAAGGAAGCCGGGGAAACCTGAAGTATTTTACACAGAGCTCGAAAAACTAATCTTGAGGTCACTCAGCCTCTTCTCTGTACAATATCTCATCATTCGTCACGCAATTACTGAGGTCAGCTCACGTGTTTTTATCTTGTTACGTTATTGAACCTGGTTCTCTGTAATGTGGGGTGCCTTTCTTTCATCAACTTTAGTACTTCATGTTCATCGCCATGCCAAAATCAAATTAGTTTTCTTTTCATTTTTGAGAGCCGTGTTCTAAGACGCCGCGTTCTTTGTAATGGGCACGCTCTCGAACCGCAGCGAAATGATCTTGCCGCAATCTTGAGACCTAAAATATTAAGAGTCGAACCACCTTTTTCGATTGCGAGTACTTTACTTATCTTGTCTATTATGGATTTTGGATTTAATTAAAAGCAACAGCGCGAGCTTAAAATTTGTGCACGCTGTTTTCTTCGTAGGCTTGACTTAATTTTTTTTTTTTTTTTACTGAAACGTCTTTTAAGCTTACGCAAATTTACTTTCACAAACGGTGAGAGTGCACATAGTGCCTCCAAATCAGTGACTGATTGATTTCTGACGGACTTTTTTTTTCAATTGCAGAGACGTGTAGCATTTATTTCGGTGAAATATTCATGACAGGAGAGAGAGAGAAGCAACGAAAGAAAGGGAGGTTAATCAGATACGCGTCCGGTTCGTTACCGTGTAGTGGGGGACGGTATAAAGGCGCAGAACGAGAGACGGAATAAAAGACAGGAATAGACAAAATTGCAAAAATTCAAACAATTCTTACGTATCTCTGCAAGGGTGAGCTGCACGTTTGTATTTCGGCGTAGTACGCTTCCTTTTGTCTCCTCACATAAGTCACGACGAAGAAAATGGGTTTGTCCCAAAGAAACTCTGAGGCCTGATGGTGGGCCAGGTTACTAAGGAACAACCAGCCAACCAACCATAAAGAATGTTGTAGTTCAGTGCTCAAGGTTAGTTTCAACTATCGGTGTTTATAGTGAGGCCACGTGGATCTTGGACCACATCTGCAGGAATTCGAACCATTGACTTCGTGTTCCTCAGCGACATGCAGTAAACACTCAACCACCATGTCAAGTGGCAGGAATTCCTCGTGAGAATATTCGAGAGGGTGACGATAGAGTGTGTTTAAACTAATATTTAACTTCGGCTTATCTGTAAGCATGGCACATATGGAGTTTAACGTGATACTACACTCTTAATAAGGCGCCGTATAAAGTACTAGCTACAGCCAGGAAGCCAGACCGTTTTCGTCTGGTTTTTTGGCTATGGCTAGCACTTCACGCAGTACATGGCTAAGAGTCTATTGGTGAAACACCAACCTTAATGAAGAGACACGCTCACTCATATATTAGAAAGACAGACATCAGCGCCTGTGGGCCTCTTTTTCATTTGTGCGTTAACGCGTATCCTGTTTATGTGAGCCGTTTCATCAACATCACGGTTCACCAATTGGCCTATCAGTATATATATCAAGAAACTTTAAAATAAAGGCTGAAAACGCTATAGACGTTTGTCATGATCTTCTTCTTTATCTCTGTGTGTTTCTCTCGAAGAAACAAACTTTTTTGTCAAATCAATGAGATTTGAGTCCGGCGTCTTTTTAGTGGGCCTGGGCACCCACCGCGGACGCGGTTCCGAGACCTTGTCTCGAAGCGGCTTCCTCGGTACGCTGGACGGCCCAGAGTTGTGCTGTCAGGTTCGAGCTGAGCAGTGCGGTCTTCCAGCGCGAGCGGAGGCTGGCGGTGGAAGAGACGGATGAATCGGCACTGTTCGATTTGTCTGTTAAACCCTGACACTCTCACAACATGTGGCTAAGCGTGGCAACCTCTCCACACGAGCTGCATCTGTTTGTAGTGTAAATATCTGGACACATGGCGTGCATGAGTCTGGGGTTTCTGTACGAATCTGTTTGTAATTGTCTGTAGTGTACCGCTTATTGCGTCCTGTTTATCCTATCGTGAGGGGATGGGTATACGAAGTTTCTTATTTTTTCCCAGTCTTTTTCAAGCAGTCATTTATCGCTTCACAGAGACAACATTACCTCTTTAAAAAAAGCTCTTTCTGCAACGCTTGTTTTTCAAAACAACCTTCCGATGCCTGAAGCTATAAGACGGTAAGAAGGTCGGCAGTGAAAGCGCAGGAAGTTTAAGAAAGGAAAAAAAACACAGCTGAACACAAAAGTAATACGGAAACGCTGTAACCGAACGAAAGTGAAGAGATGATGCTCCTCCATCAAATGAAGTTGCGGTGACAGCTGTAATACTGCCTACCGGTTCCCCACGTCACGTGATATATCGACCTAAGTGGCAGGTGGCGCCAAAACTATCGACAATGTTTACTGACTTTTGTGTTCCCAAAACTAGCGATCATTCCAACGTATTGCTTCTTTCTACCTTCCCTTCATTTTTCGGGCTTTTACTTAATCGTTTTCTTCAAATATCACTTTCGTTTAGTACTTCTAAATTACATCCTCTTCCTTCGCGCACTATTCTACCTGTCCTTTTTTTTTCTCTCTCGCAAAACTCGCATTGCTACACTGCAGCATGTCAACAAATAAATTTAAATATCACCCGAGCAACGTGTGAAAACATAAATGTCTCAGCCCTGTAAAAAGCGTAACGTGATATTGGTCATATTTTAGAACGTCCTTTATTGTAATACTACTTAAAACGGTCATTCTCTTTTCCTTTTTAAACATAACGTAAAACGTGCTTTGGAGCAAAAGACTGTCGAATGCGCTTAAAACCTTAACTAGAATTTATCACTGTGTTACACAATGTTTAGAGTAATTATGCATTATTACGCATCTTAATTCTTGAAGTAATTCGAGTGAGAGATTTGCTCTAATTTATTACCTCCCATCGCATAATTGCAGTGCATTTAGCCGTAAAAGCGAGATCCGGTATTTGGTGTCCATACCGGCGTGTTGCAGAAGACTGTTGACCGGTAGGATATGCGCAATATTCTTGCTCCTGGATTTTAACGACGCGGGAGCTCGCAACGAAACTACGTTTCAGATGCGCCCGATAGATGTGCGAACGTCAGATACTTTGAAAAGTGTTCTTAATTGGCCACTGTTTGTGGAGTATTCAAACAGTATTAGATACGCAATTGCTAAGCTGATGGAAAATTGCGACATCACCTTGTATACCGGCAGACCTGCAAGCCATGGAAGATTGAGCATTCTCAATCAGGATAGGTTGAAGACGTGGACGAACTCTGCTGATACAGAAAATTACAACCCAAATGTGAATGCAAAAGCCCTCAATACTTTAAGCACTGAATGCTCGGATGAAATGATTCAGTGTCGAAGATTCATTAGATGTACGGCCGGCAAGGTGCAGATATGTTGCATCAATCTCGCTATGTGATTACAGGTTGTTTAAAAGAGCAGCAAAGCTTGAATTACCTTTACTTCAAAGCCCTTTGTGTGTAACTCGCAACTTATTTCGTCGATATGTTCTGACGTATATAGCTCTAGTAAAGGGCTACCAGGTGGAGTCGCCATGGCCCGGGTAGCCGCACATAAACTTTATTAAAAAATGGTACGTTGCTTTCACGCCACATGTAGTTCGGTGTTCGTATATAGATAGTGCATAAAAAGTACCATCTTATACTGAAGTTTATTATAATGCAGAGTATATACTAATAATCTTCAAAGCCATACAGGGTGCTCGTCTCAGAAATGGTTTTCGTGACCGCCTAGTGATTGAGACTAGAAAAAAAAAATCCCGCTTTCGCTTAAGAGCGAAACAATGAAGGCGATAGCAACAAATTGTAACGTTATACAAAGTAAAGCTAGCATTTAACTCGTTTAGATCCGATCTCATGTAATTCAACAAAACGCTGGTTTAAGGAAATACGGCCGCTTCAAGGACCGAAGCGGTTTTCGTGCTGTCAGTTCTGTAAACGTGAAGTAAGCGTTGAGGGCTTAGCAAGTTTACGAGCCATCTCCTGATTCCTGCCGCGATAGCGCGTGCACCAGCGGCCCCAACCACGCCCTTCCGGCGCTAGCCCTTCGAGCAACGCAGCCGCTCCTCCCCTCCCCTATCCTGGCGTCCCTTCATGCTCCTCAGGAAATACGGGCGGGGCGTTTCCACTCTGCTTGACGAGCAATCGGCGGCCAGCCTCACCCGCGGGGTGATGTTATTGCACGCGCCCTCTGTGCGACGGAGATGGCCGGCTCGTTTCATGTCCGCTTCAGGCGCACTCGTCGCCAGCGCTCGCAAGCTTTTACTCGCGGGTGATGTTATCGATTTCAC
This sequence comes from Rhipicephalus sanguineus, assembly GCF_013339695.2. Classification (NCBI taxonomy): domain Eukaryota; kingdom Metazoa; phylum Arthropoda; class Arachnida; order Ixodida; family Ixodidae; genus Rhipicephalus; species Rhipicephalus sanguineus. The sequence continues at coordinate 103,911,923 of NC_051177.1, read as the reverse complement.
GAGCTGATGTTATCAATTTCAACTTTATACGGAACATGACGGTGAGGGCAAAAACCCGTCGAGAGTGTCCATATAATTGCTATCGCAATAAAACTACATAATTCGCAACATAATACCTTCACCACGGGCACATACACCACAGTTCGGCATCAACATGGAATTCCATCACTGACTGGCCATACAAGGAGCAATGACGAGGTCTGATCCAAAATATATGACGTCGCTGCTGCAATTTGAAAGCCACAGTGCTAGCCCTGCTATAAGAGGACACTTTTCACGTTCTTTGTTATCTACAGGCGCCCTAATTTGTTACAGCAGAAATGACATTTGAGAGAGATGGATGTGGTTAAACTTGTTGAGAGGTTGAGCGCGAAACGAACGAGGACAAATGCAAAGGAACAGATAAACCAGCGCTAATTTTATTACTTTGGTGGTGTACGCTCTGATATCGTCAAGGACAATATAAGACGGCGCCTTTTGTCTTTTATATTGTGGAAACATTAGAAAAACGATTACATTTGTCTTCGTTAGCAAAGTCACAATCACACTGCGGAATATCTACGTGGCCAGTGGTGTGCAAAACCCATACACACTCAGTGATGATTTTTGTCTTTCCATATATAAAGGCATTGGAACGTCGAATTCAATAAGCGTTTTAAATAAATTACATCGGAGATCTCTGAATTTTAAATAATCGATCCTAGAATGGAATTTCATATGCCATTCTACCCATTTTGTCGAAAGAATAATTGATAGACTTCGTCTAGGCACTGCCTACACTAAGAGCTTCGTATATAGGATAAGAAAGACTAACTGTGCTACATGCACTTGTGAAGAGGCAGACGAAGACATAGAATACCTTCTTTTGCATTGTAAAATTATGCTGTTCCCTGTAAAATTTTTTTTAGAAAAGCACAATAGGTTGGATAGACGGCTGCTATGAGTAGCAAACGTTTTGGGTCCATGGTCAACAGAAACTCTTAAAAACGTCGCTGCACGCGCACTAGCGCAGTTTTTAGAAGGATCCGGAATCTCAAAAAGATACTGATTCATATAAACAATTATTGTTCGCATTGTTAATTATTGCTAGACACTTCTGGTCACATGTTTCGCGTTGTTTCTCGTGTTTTATGACAGTTAAAAAGTGGGCAAGCGCCTAGGGACTGTTCTGTGATCACCTTTTGTAAAGAACTATAAGATGAACTCTTGTGTAAAGCGCGAACCTTTCTTGTGTTTCTTGTGTGTGAACATTGCTCTTGACGAGTGGACATTGTTTATGACGTGTGAACACAGCTTTGCGAACGAATATTTTTCGTGCATGAATTTTGCATCACTTTACTGTTGTTGATAATTTCATGACGCCACTAAATATGTAAGAGAAGAGGAGTAGCCGGAGCCATATCTAGGCACCAACCTCTCCTTGAACACATTTAATAAAAAAATGTGTATTCCAAGACCGGGCTTTGTGCACGTGGGTAAAAGGAAGATGGCAATTCTACCTACACAGATTGTCTCTTCTACAGTACCCCCGCATAGTGGGAATACGCTTATGAGCATTTTCATGGTAGGGTTAGCAGCCGGACTTCGTTTGAGTGACTATAAGAGGGATCGACGTTGAATAAGGGTCCATTCGGAGCTCCATAACGAAAAACTACCGAAAGGCCGCTTCAAGAGAGCCGGGACATCTGCTCCGATAAATCGATTTAAGCCGGGCTCATAGTTCACGTGCGGATGTGACCAAAGAGCTCTGTCTTCCTTACCGCCAGCAGCCAGTGCCATTTGTTAGTCTCGTGTGCGCGGCATTTGCCCACCGCCCGCATCCGCAACACACGGTCCATTCCTCTACAGGAAATTACTCTTCTGCGCTTCCACATATTTCCCTATACTTCCTTCTGCGTTAACTTTTTTTTTTGTTGCCATTGCACAGCGGCTTCTTGGAACACGTTCTTTCAATAGCACCTCAACAAGCCGGAAGCAACAGAGACCTCTGAAACCTAGGTCTTTCTCTTTATCTTCGTTTATAGTCTTACTTCATGGGAGAAGCAATTAACGTGGACGTTCAATATCAATGGAAAATGTTTCGTATTTCTAAGAGTAGTTACTTGCAAAAAACCCAAGAGTTTTACAGACCCCGGTATAGTCCTCTCAATGGTTGTAGCCTTATATGGGTCCTGAGAGTCAGATTTAATTTTTGCTCTATGCTGAGGGTAAATTTAGGTTTCCATTATGTTAAAGAAATCTTTCGCCGAGTCACTTTTACAGTTGGTTCTAATATTCATTAGTACTTCGTTGTTATTGCGATAGCAATTATATGGACAGTCTCGGCTGGTTTTTGTCCGTCCCCGTCTCCGCCGCCGTCATTCACCGTATATGTATAAGTATGTATATATATATATATATATATATATATATATATATATATATATATATATATATATATATATAAAAGTCCCAAAGAAAAATAATTCAGAAAAATACTTCCCAAGCGCCGAATCGAACCTGGGACCTCTCGCTCCGCAGCCCGTGGCGCTAGCCACTCCGCCACAAGACGCCGATCCTCTAGGAAGCTAACGGCGAGCGTTATATATACACACCCTTTACCGCTGGCCGGACTCAGAGATGGCAGGCGCTTATAAGCGTCCCTTCATTGCCAGCGAGATGCCGCGATGAGCGCAACGAAGGTGACTTCGCTCGCTGCAGCGGCCGCGTTTGCGAAAGGAGCGCGCTGTTCAAACAGAAATAAGTAACAACTGCGACATTTAGTTCGCGTTCTTCCTGTGTGTACCTGTTCGTTCGTTTCGTGCGTCCTGCTTTATGTTTCAGCAGTGCGCTTCAAGTATCGAGCTGTGACGCATGATAGTTCGCGCTCGTCCTGTGTGCGTTCTTTTCGTGCGTCCTTTGGGCTCGAGCGACGCGCTGGCAATTTCGAGCTGCTTTCCGTTCTTTGCGTTACATTCCACTTTGTTGCTATCGCATTCATTGCTTCGCCGTTGCGGCGAAACTGTCACTTTTTATTAAATAATCTATTCCTTCATGTTTCTGAAAGCACATTCTTCGACATACGACAGAACATAGCGCAAAGAAGTAAATAAAGAGAACTTATCAAAGAGAAGGAAGAACCCGCTGTATAGAGCGAGGTCTAAACATCAATTGATTTAGTTCAGAAACAAAAACCACAGAAGATAGACACCACGCATGCGTGCCGCGGCTACGTTACTGCCAAAGCTTCAGATCAAAAGTGTTTGACTCATTATTGTATAGATAGATGGACGTCTCGTTAATGCACTCCATGTTGTTCTTATGAATATAATAAGCTTCCAGTAGTTCTCGTTTCAAGGTATCAGCACTTCTCCCAGGAACCCTAGTAGCACGAAATGTTGACATAACGTTGCCGCTACAATGAGAAAGTTGCTTCAACGTTGTGGCAACATTGCATGCTACTAGGGAACCTTATTTTCTTCTTCGCACTAAAAAATGTCGTATGGGATTTCCCAAAAACTCGCCCAAGAGTCTTACTGTACAACGTTCTTCAAGGTATGTCAATCAGTTGTTAGCGAAGCAGGACAATATTACAACTTACAACTGGTCCCTAACTGGTCCCTAAAGTGCGGAACACTTTAGGGACCAGTTAGGGACCAGTTGTAAGCTGGGACCAGTCGTCCATCGATCTCGTGTAGCGTGATCACGCTCACACTATATCGCTCAATACAGCCCATAACAAGCCTAGCAATGCTTAAACCCGGCTAAAAATGAACGAACACGGTCTAAAATAATATAATTACAGAAAAAAAAGCCGGCAGATCCCACGCATTGTGGGAATCGATGTAATGCGAAGCAGCCAGCAAAGAGCTGCATACATCGTCTTGTATGTCATTGAGGAAAATGCGTGTCATGGTTTTCATGTTAACTCCTATTATTTATGTTCGTCACACAGTAACGTCGCGCACTACCAACTTCGGGGTCGATCAAGCTAGAGAAACGGCCGCCAGCGCCCCATGAGCGTGGCACGCAAGTCATGCTGTACATGACATACGTGTCATGACTTTCATGTTAACTCGTGCTATTTATGTTCCTCACACGGTCACGTCGCAAGATACCAATTTCGGGGTAGATCAAGCTAGCGAAACGGCCGCCAGCACCCCATGAGCGTGGCACTTAAGTCATGCTGTACATGACATGCGTGTAATGATTTTCATGTTAACTCGTGTTTTTATGTTCGCGACACAGTCACGTCGCGCACTACCGATTTCGGGGTAGAGCAAGCTAGCGAAATGGCCGCCAGCGCTCCATGAGCGTGGCACGTAAGTCATGCTGTACATGACATGCGTGTCATGATTTTCATGTTAACTCGTGTTATTTATGTTCGTTACACAGTCACGTCACAAGATACCAATTTTGGTGTATATAAATCTAGCGAAACCGCCGCCAGCGCCCCATGAGCGTGGCACGTAAGTCATGCTGTACATGACATGCGTGTCATGATTTTCATGTTAACTCGTGTTATTTATGTTCGTTACACAGTCACGTCGCGCAATACCAATTTCGGTGTAGATCGAGCTAGCGAAGCCGCCGCCAGCGCCCCATGAGCGTGGCACGTAAGTCATGCTGTACATGACATGCGAGTCGTGATTGTCATGTTAACTCGTGTTTTTATGTTCGTCACACAGTCACGTCATAAGATACCAATTTTGGTGTATATAAATCTAGCGAAACGGCCGCCAGAGCCCCATGAGCGTGGCACGTAAGTCGTGCTGTACATGACATGCGTGTCATGATTTTCATGTTAACTCGTGTTATTTGTGTTCGTTACACAGTCACGTCACGCAATACCAATTTCGGGGTAGATCAAGCTAGCGAAACCGCCGCCAGCGCCCCATGAGCGTGGCACGTAAGTCATGCTGTACATGACATGCGTGTCATGATTTTCATGTTAACTCGTGTTATTTATGTTCGTTACACAGTCACGTCACAAGATACCAATTTTGGTGTATATAAATCTAGCGAAACCGCCGCCAGAGCCCCATGAGCGTGGCACGTAAGTCGTGCTGTACATGACATGCGTGTCATGATTTTCATGTTAACTCGTGTTATTTGTGTTCGTTACACAGTCACGTCACGCAATACCAATTTCGGGGTAGATCAAGCTAGCGAAACCGCCGCCAGCGCCCCATGAGCGTGGCACGTAAGTCATGCTGTACATGACATGCGTGTCATGATTTTCATGTTAACTCGTGTTATTTATGTTCGTTACACAGTCACGTAACAAGATACCAATTTTGGTGTATATAAATCTAGCGAAACGGCCGCCAGCGCTCCATGAGCGTGGCACGGAAGTCATGCTGTACATGACATGCGTGTCATGATTTTCATGTTAACTCGAGTTTTTATGTTCGTCACACAGTCACGTCGCGCAATACCAATTTCGGGGTAGATCAAGCTAGCGAAACTGCCGCCAGCGCTCCATGAGCGTGGTACGTAAGTCATGCTGTACATGACATGCGTGTCATGATTTTCATGTTAACTCGTGTTATTTATGTTCATTACACAGTCACGTCACAAGATACCAATTTTGGTGTATCTCAAGCTGGCGAAACTGCCGCCAGCGCCCCATGAGCGTGCCACGTAAGTCATGCTGTACATGACATGCGTGTCATGATTTTCATGTTAACTCGTGTTATTTATGTTCGCCACACAGTCACGTCACAAGATACCAATTTTGGTGTATATCAAACTAGCGAAACGGCCGCCAGCGCACCATGAGCGTAGCATGTAAATCATGCTGTACATGACATGCGTGTCATGATTTTCATGTTAACTCGAGTTTTTATGTTCGTCACACAGTCACGTCGCGCAATACCAATTTCGGGGTAGATCAAGCTAGCGAAACTGCCGCCAGCGCTCCATGAGCGTGGTACGTAAGTCATGCTGTACATGACATGCGTGTCATGATTTTCATGTTAACTCGTGTTATTTATGTTCATTACACAGTCACGTCACAAGATACCAATTTTGGTGTATCTCAAGCTGGCGAAACTGCCGCCAGCGCCCCATGAGCGTGCCACGTAAGTCATGCTGTACATGACATGCGTGTCATGATTTTCATGTTAACTCGTGTTATTTATGTTCGCCACACAGTCACGTCACAAGATACCAATTTTGGTGTATATCAAACTAGCGAAACGGCCGCCAGCGCACCATGAGCGTAGCATGTAAATCATGCTGTACATGACATGCGTGTCATTATTTTCATGTTATGACTTGTCATTTATGTTCGTCATACAGTCATGTTACGCCATACCAATTTTGGTGCACATTCGATGAACCAAGCGACCAGGAGAGCACAAAGTCGTAGGCGGCTAGATAGATAGATAGATAGATAGATAGATAGATAGATAGATAGATAGATACGCTCAAAGTCGCAGAAGTTCGCTAAGAAATGCTTCGCATTTAATAGCGAAGAAGCAATCGCATTAACTTGAAATCGCTTAAACTTTTCGGAAAGATGGGGCTGACTCCGACGCGGCGCAAGAGGGGGCGCCACCGCCTCGCCTAGCGAGCGAATGCCCCTCCCCCTGCACCGCCTCTTGGTCGGCGCCGCTTCATTACGGGACTACATCTGAAGGGGAAAACAACCTGACTGAACTCGCTGCTGACGACGCGTATCTCAACTGCAGTAACAAGCAGGAACTCGATAAAGCGCAGCAAAAAGTAGCGCACATGTTACACACCGAGTTTGCGAATCTGCCTAGCAAGATTCTACTCGTGCCGGGGAAACCGTACATGCTTACCTCAAACATTGGCGTCACGCTTTGGTAAACGGATCAGTGGGAACTCTACGAACGGGAACCGCTGGGTGGTCCGTGCGACGCACTTCCTCAGGTTTCACGGTAGTGGAGCTGCCATACAGTTGTGAATTTTTTTCATTTGTAAGCCGGGAGCGTTACTGAGTCGGCGCAAGCACTTTTCCTGCTCTCTAACTATTAGCCATCGTCAATAACGTAAGCACACGCTCAAGTAGCACTAGTAACGATGAAGAAAATGTGTCCATCTTTACTAGGACAGCATTTAAATTGTTGAATGTGTCTGTATTTAGGGAGCTTATTCATTTCGCCTCTGAAAGAAAATTTTTCTCATCCTCAGCGTCACCTGCAGCACACGCAGAAGGACACAAAAACTATGTTCACCTCCACTGGTTGAGAATGAACACGTGCCTGCATGAAAATGTGCAGTCGGTAGTCAGGAGCACTAACCACAGAGCATCAAGGCAGCTTCTTATATTCCAGTTTATCCAGACTACTGGGCCCCGCAGGCTTTAATATTGTGAGCAGGGGTGTGCCACCTTTCTATGCATCTCTAACGCCACAGGGCAGGCAATGTACTGTAGCGGATGAAGAAGACACTATGTGATTAGGAGGAGGAGGGGGATGGGGAAGACGAAAAGAAGGTTAAGCAGACACGCGGCCGGTTCGCTACCCTACCCTGGGGGGAAAGCGATCAAGGAAGGGAAAAACACAAAGAAGAAGTAGAAAGGTGTTATCAGGGTGGAAGATGTGTGCCTGTCCATTACACGCTGTTATGACTGTCCGTGACTATGAGAATGGACGGGCGATGCGTTCTCACCCTACTGTGGCGCCTGCATCCATCCCGGAAGCGGCCTCCCCGCGACGGGAAGCGTCCCACAATAGGAAGAGCCTCGTACGAGCTCCGTTGGGCGGCAGAGATACAATGAACTAGCAGAGAGACGTCAAAGTTGGCGACGTCTTCACAATGGGCCACTTTGACATGGCTTAGTATGCTGCGGTGCCGACCGGTCCTGTATGTTATATAACTTTGCAATGTTGCTTTTTGGGCGAGTTGGAACGAGTCAGTCATAAAGTAGTTCAGCGCAAAAAAAACAGGCAACAGACGAGCGAGAGGACAAGGACACAGCGCTGTGTCCTTGTCCTCTCGCTCGTCTGTTGCCTGTTTTTTGCGCTGAACTACATTATGACTAACTCGGTCCTGTATGTTTTGACAGGAGCCATTAAGTCACCGTAAACCCTTTCCTGCCCTTCCTGGGGAGAGGCAGATGAACTTGCCCGAGTATCCTGTTCTCCCGGCGGCTGACTCCCCAAGCGTGTCGTTGACCGCAGGAACTTTCCTGCTTCAGTGAGTGCAACGACCCCTCAGCGAAAATGTTATTGGCTGGTGCCATGGTGGGTGGTGTCGTGTGATTGGTTACAATCAAGAAGGAGGAGCCAGCCTGAGGGGTTATAACGGCGGTGCTGAGTGAGAAAAGGGGCTCTGAGCCTTGGGTTAAAGGCTCATCCAGTTCGTTCGTCGCTAAAACGCTTACCTTTCCACTATGCAATTAAGTGTACATATAGTGCCAGTACACTTGTTTGTTCAATGCGAAACATTTCTTAGCGAACCTCAAGCACTTTGGCCGTTTCTATCTACGTATCTATATATCTATCTATCTAGCCGCCTACGTCGGGGCGCACTCCAGCTCGTCTCCATTACTTGCAATATACCAAAATTGGCATAGCAGGGGATTAGTGTACGACGAACACGGTCCACTAGTCATGACATGAATAACGCAAAATACCTGTCGCGTAAGTGAAGAAACCCTTTCACTCAATCACGTGTGGCACATACCCGAATACCAGAGTTCATGTTTTGCGGGTATGTGCCACAGGTGATGCAATCTCAATCAACACAGTAACCGCAAACACACACAAATTGATACGCAAGCAAAGTGATAATAATAACTCTTGGGGTTTTATGTCCCTAAACCACGATAAGATGATATGAAACTATGACCAGCGAAGGGCTCCGGAAATTTTGACCATCTGGTATTCTTTAACGTCTACCGAGATCGCTCAGTACACGGGCATCTAGCATTTTGCCTCCATCGAAATTCGACCGCCGTGGCCGGGATCGAACCCACGACCTTCGGGTCAGCAGCCAAGTACCGTAACCACTACACCACCGCGGCGGACGCAAGGACAGTGAGGAATCTGAAGACAGAACAGCCCTGGAAGACGCTCAACTACCATCCACTCGTCCACGTGGACCGCAACGTTGACCGCAACGTGGACCACGTGGACTGCGCAACAACTGAGATCAATGCCTCCTACAATAAATCTGCCGAGAGAACCAGGCCTCTCATCATTACCGGTGACCTCAACGTTGATTTATCAAGACCCAACAACGCCTGGAACGGCTTGGCTGTGGACAGGGCTTCAAAATACCTCGCTGCCACGTCCAGGACAGGAGGCAACATAGATCACTTCATTCTAAGAGGCATCCAGAATTTCCACCAGCTGTACTATATCGCGCACTTCACTGCACTTAGACCCCTCTTAACCGCGATCACGAACGGATGCAAATAACAAGTCCGGTGAAGCTGCTGGCGCTCACTGATCACGGTGATGATCACCTTGTTCAAGAACTGCCAAAAGCCCCTACCACGCATACACACGGGTTCGTGAGTGCGTGCGTGCCTGCGTCATAACGGACAAGTATAAGCATAACAACTGTGGCAACTGCATCTGTGACTGTAACGTACGTGCAGTGCGCCTGCGCGTGCCACTCGGTGGTGTATATATCTAGGGAAACTTTCCTGAATGAAGCTTAGTTGCGAGTAACGCCTGTCCTGCGCATCTGTGTTCCTTCTTTGTCTTGTTCGGATTCGCACTATCCAGTACTGAAGAATATACGCACTACATATCAGCTTACCACGTCTGGTGTTGCTGTTGGCATCGCTACGCAACTTTAAACTACTGGTTATATGATACATATGCAACTCTTCAACATATGAGTGTGGGTATACCGCTTGCACATTTCTCTAGCGTCATTCCGTAACGTTTCGCTCAATGTGAAAAATTACGCCACAATCACCATCCCGGGCACGCTTCGCATAACATCGATTGCCACGGTACATGGGATATACCGAATTTTTTTCGCTTTCCCAACTTGCAAGCATCAGTTCCTCAACCCGGAGACTCAACCACGATACCAAATGGAGTCCGGGTTCGACGCAACCCTAACGTTGCAACAACTCGTTGCAGTGGTAGGACGAACTAAACCCCGGTCGCAACAACGCCCACAATCGATCGCTAAACCTTGTCGATTATAAAAGCAGTAGCAATGCTTGCACCGCTTTGGAGGCTTGCGACGCGTAGGGCCATGGTCGTGAATCGAAAATTATTGATGATATGGTACATATCTTTGAAATAAACGGATAAATGAATACACACGCATAAAAATGTAAAGTAAACGGAAGGCTTGATTACGTTAAGTTAACTTCTTGCTGCATAATATTTAGGAGAGGTTCGCGTCTTTAATCGGCGTTGACCACTCCATTGTCTAAAAACGAACTCATACACAAAGCGCATCAAACACATATCACAACGAAAATTCGCGTTTCACGAATTCAGAAAACAGAACACGAAAAACAGGTAACATAGGACACAATAGATAGTAAAGACCTTGCTAAGAATTTTAAGATAGCTGCCTGTAATAAAACTATACGTTTCTACTTCAAAAATAAAGAAAGCGTTGGGCCTTCTCGTTCTCACATTTCATCGTCCGTTGCGATCGCACATGCTTCGATAGTACCACGCGTTACCTGACACATTTCACGCTTTATCGCACTGTGTAACAGAACAAAAAAGTTAGGTAAATGTATAACGCAGAACAAATTCACACCGGTTTATTTTTCGTTCTAAGCCGCAAGGAGTTTTCTTTTACGAGAAATATCTTTCCATATCCGACATCCTTCACTCGTACATTTCTCCCCATTTAATATGGTTATATAAAGCCGCACTCTCATCGTGGTATTACCTTTGTATTACAAATAACTGAGGCCCGTGTACGATGCTGCCTTGTTGAATCACCGAAGGTGTGATGCCTTTCCGCTTGCGTTACGAGGCTGGGTGACATGTCACAAACCCTGCCTGCTTCTAAACTGGAGATAAAACTATCTTTTCTGTTTCTCGTTTATATAAAGGGCGCCATAAACACAGAAGTTGCCCTATTCGGATCATATTTACTGCTTTGCTCAGCGACATATTGCTGTCATTCGACAGCCTTCTCGCTTTCGCCTCAGTAATCCAGCGTGACGTCGAGCCATGTAAGTAGTATGTTCTGATGCAAGAAATGCTAAAGGACGCCCTTTTGCGCCGTAAGCACGAGTCAATAAACTGAGATGCGGAGGCCATGAGGTGTACGCCCTTAGAGCCGACAGTTCGCTATTTATGAACTACTGTGAATACGCCCAGATATAGAAAGTGGAGAAGCCCATGGCAGGTCTTTAACCTAGGCATCTTTCAGTATTGCTGTTTGCTTTTCTATTTACTCCTTTCTATTTTCTTGTAGCAGCCATATATAGGCATGGCTGTCAGAGGAAGGCATAAAAAACTTCTTGGCGCTATCATATCAGATAACTGCTTTCATACGCCAGAGGCGCGATATGACACTATAGATTATTGGGCGCGATTTCGACAAAAAACCAGCAGCACGCCAGAAAGCATTCCACAGGATGAAAGCGGCATGTCCACTATCGAACATTGACTCGCAACAGTGCGGATTCGTTTTTGTGCCACGCCTTAATTGAAGGTAGTGCGTCAAAGAGTTAGACGGGTTTGATGCGGTAAAACAGTTTGATGCGGTAGTGCATCAAAGACTTAGACATGACTCGGGCACTTTTTTACACCTTGTATATGGCGTTTTGTTTTATATGGCGGGGGCCATGTACGGTACCTGCACTTTCGAGGATGTGAAAAGCTCTGGAAACACAATTCAAATAGAGCTTTCTCCTCATAGGCTTTACGGTAAGTGCGCTTTCAAAAAATATGATGCATGTATATAGCTGAAGCAGATACCACTTTCAGTGCTTTTTTCAGGTATGCGTCCCTTTTCATGTGGGTTTAGAACGACGTGTTTATATTCAATGCAAGGTGGTCGACCGGACTTACCCTTTTTAGACTTCTAGTCTGAATTCACACGTACTCCTACCCTTCCTCTCATTTGTGCATCTTTGCATCCATACACGCTTACGTCGGCATTCTAATTTGCTCAAAGCCGATTCAGTGTCAGTAGAGACAGTAAATGCAAGTGCAAATGCAGGTGCAGGTGTCTATTAGTTGATTTAATGGTTTAGGTGTGGCCACCAATATAACAAAAGCCGGAAATTCGGAACAAAATTTGACTTTTTCATATTCCTCTTCTCACTTGTGCATAAAAATCTTCCGCATCCCCATCCCTATTGCGAAGGACAGTAAGACAGTTCGGTTCGGGCTCCACTTTGGAAAAGTTGTCATTTCTTCTTCGTCATCGTGTTGTTGTCATTAAAATATTATCTCCTAATATCCCTAATGTTATCATCACGCTACGTACCGATAATGTAAACAAGTGATTTAACCCAAGCGTGTCAGAAGGTATGTCCTTCGATGTGAAGAATTTCTCTCACGTATACGCTGAAAGTGTTGCTGACGTCTGCCAATGTCTTCCCGTTGAAAAGAAGCTTTCTAAAAATGGCGGTCAAATAGGAAGGATGATTTTTACAAAATATTACAGCAATCCCAGTGAAATCCGGAACCTCAAATAAGTTCAGTCGCAGCCACGATACGGATAAAATTATTGTTAGACCGCGGCAACGGTAGAATCATAGAACCAGAGCGTTTGCGGAATGCTAAACGTTTGGTAGCTACGTGGCATTAGCGTACTCGCGTTAGGCCTTGTTTAACATACCTTACATGTGCGCCATTAAGAGGTACACAGTGTGGTAAAGGGTACAATTGGAGAGCAAGTAACAATAGACGGGTTTCTTTCTCAGCTAGGTACACTATTTTTTAATGGAAACT
>NC_051177.1:103547647-103598975 GCF_013339695.2 Rhipicephalus sanguineus | reverse complement strand
GTGTGGTCATTAAGGGTAACTGACTGGATTCCAAGAGAGGGCAAACGCCTGAGGGGAAGACAGAAAATTAGGTGGGTAGATGAGATTAAGAAGTTTGTAGGTATAAAACGTGGCAACAGAAAGCACAGGCCCGGGTTGATTGGCGGAACATGGAGAGGCCTTTGCCTGCAGTGGGCGTAGACAGGCTGCTGATGATGATGATGATATGCCAAGGTCTTTTTAGCTAGGGGTGCGGGGGGGGGGAGGCGATGAGATGATGAAATACATTCTTGTGGCAGGATGGTGGGGGAGGAGGACGGGTTTTTTAAACTGCGGAAATGCCGGAAAATGACAAGGTGAGCGGAAGGGAGAAAAGCAGGGCGAGAGAATAGAGGAGCTGAATACGTTGCGAAAGCTAGAAGTCATATTAACGAAAAGCAGGCTATTAAATAAGAGCTGGTTGCCCTTAAGTGAAGGAAGAGGTATTTGGAAAAAATGAAACATTACCACGATAACTTCCTTAAGCAGTTTCTCCACTGCGAAACCCTCAACTTTACTGAGGCTTAGTAATTAGCTCCTGGCAGGGAAAAAAAAAAGAGGTTTGTATGTAAGCCGTTTTGCTGTAAGTGCTTGCAAGTGCTGAAACGAAACACGCGCCACTGAAGAGAGAAGGAAAGATCAGGAGAAATAAAGCTCGTTACTGCATGGTGGCGTTTCTTCTTACGAAGCTATCCAAACTCGAAAATTACGCAATTTATGAAATCAGAGCGAAACGCGTGGTGTCGCAAGGCATGGCGACTGTTTCGTTTTGTCCTCCTTTTTTTTAACATACAAGTGTTCCACTAATCGTCCATTTTAAAGCGACTGGTTTCTATTTCGCACCGCGTTTTCGTAACAGTTGTTGCTGTCCACTTAAGGCAATATGTCGCATTCGCTTGGGAACCTGAGATTCACAGGCCAGCACTATCTGAAAACGAAAAGGGTTTTTCTTCGCCCGGAAGCATACATCAAAGGGAAGTTTCTAAAACCGAGTGGTGATGATGGCGATGACGTGATCGTGACGAGTAGCTTATTTTACATACCCTTGGAACTAGGTTGGCAACCACTGAACACATAACTATATTTTAATATCGCACGTTCTTCACCTGTTACACTTCACCAGTCTGTCCTTTTTTATTTTTTTTATTTCTAGATGCGAACCTATATTTCTCATCTTTTAGGCGGCTGAATTTTTACGTCATTCGTAAAAACTTGTCAACGTAAATATGATTTAGTATGGCTTCGGTTAAGCAGCCTTGCCACGCCAAGTCGCCATTGTGTGTTTAATTACCTAAAGAACGGCCGAATAAACCGAAAACTTAAACGTAGGTGGACTTAGCGAGTGATCTATTCATGAAGGGAGTTGAGATACAGGATTTAATAAAATGTGTAGAACTTGTTATGATTGCGAACGTTAGCTACGTGCCATTATCATGAAGGCTGTTTGTCAAGTTTCGTGAGGACTAATAATATAGGACTTCGTATCATGATAGAGCAGGAGCTGGCGGACCCGACGACAAGTGAAAGTCGATGTAACTGCGTTGCAGCAAGTGGATTTGAAGAGCAATCCGATATCATCTGTGCGTCTGCCAGCCATATAGAGTGTGGAGAACCGGGTTATCCATGCGGCTCTAATGAGACGCTAGATACCACAGGACTAGAGACGATTGTCAGATCAAAATGGACTTACACAGTGGTCTCTAAAGACGTGTGCGCTAAATCCAACGAAATCATTTTAAGAGAGACGAGAGAGAGAGATAATAAAACGAGAGAAAGGCAGGAAGGTTAAGCAGAATTATAGCATCCGTTTGCTATCCTACACTAAGGGGAGGGGGAAAGGGAAAGAAAGATGGAAAGGAAAGCGGAGAGAAGAGCAGGCGCGCGGTAAAATAAATATAAACAAACGGAAGCTGTAGAGGAAATCATTTAATTTACTCCTGTAGTACACGGGAATGCATGGCCGGCGTTGTCAGTGAGCGAAAAATCGCGCTGGATGTATGCAATAAAAATCAGGTGTTTGAGCCAGAATCGAATCAAAGCAATCCATGCACAGTCAGGTGTTCTACCATACAGCCACGCCAGTACTTCTAACTGCTTCGGAAAAAAAAAGCTATACAGGCGTTAGGTAGTGGGAGGAGCATAGGTCGGCAAAAAATGTGGAGCTCACTCAGACTCACTCACGAAGCTTATCTTACCCTCACGGCTCACTCGGACTCAGACTCACCAAACTTTTCCTCATCCGGACTCACTCGGACTCAGACTCACTATAATTTTTCTCAACCGGACTCACTCAGACTCAAACTCACCAACATATTACTCAGCCGGACTCACTCAGACTCAGACTCACGGCTCGATCTGAGTCTGAGTGAGTCTGAGTGAGTCGACTCATGAGTCCGTTAGCATTTAATTATCCTTCTTCTACCATAATGTCAATGCTCTTTAACGCCAGTATCTCGAATAATCTGTGCGCTACTTAGCACCTTTTGATCTCGTACCTTTAAATACGAGTTATCTGAGTTTGCAGTTCAATAAGGACCTTTAATAATTAAGGACCAGTTCAATAAGGACCAGTTCAATAAGATATTTTTATCAGTAACTTCCCGTGAAAAAGTTTGCGGGGGGAGGTCAAGGCACCTCCTCCCCCTCTCCCTCCTAAAATCATGCCTCTGATCAATAAATATTGAGCTGACGTATGAACGGTAGCACGTTGAAGTATGCGGGAGTATACGGGAGTATAAACGTGAGCTGACATAGGGCTGATATTAATGCTAAAGTTGAGTAGATACGACCATAGGTCGACAAAAAATGTGGAGCTCACTCAGACTCACTCACGCAATATATTTTGCCCTTAGGGCTCACTCGGACTCAGACTCACCAAAATTTTGCTCAACCGGACTCACTCGGACTCAGACTCACCAAAATTTTTCCCAATCGAACTCACTCGGACTCAGACTCACAAAAACATTACTCACCCGGACTCACTCAGACTCAGACTCACGTCTCGATATGAGTCTGAGTGAGTCGACTCATGAGTGAGTTTGCCGACCTATGGGGAGGAGTCGCGTTAACACATGCAATATTGCGTGGCATAAGCGCAGAACTGCACCAGTGGTCACACTGTGATGTCCGCAACAAGTGGGTGGTCTAAAGGCCGACCCCTTACAAAGCTTACAGGAATAATTTATTATGAACATAAAGCAAATCATCGACAAAGTGTGCAGCTACGAGGGTGCGCGTATTGCCTCACGGACGCGTAGTGGTTACTTCGCTAAATGATTAATTATGGCGCCAGTGCATGGGCACTTCGCAATCGTACTTGCAGCAGGCGTTCTAGTAGAGTTTAAAACGACCAGTGGTACGCGCACGCACAGACGTTTCTTTCCTCGCGGCACAGCTGAGGTGTCCACGGAGAACCGAAGCGTGGCAAGGGAATGAGAAGGCGATGCGAATGAGGCCGCTTACGCTATCGTGTTCCTCTCTTGAAGGTGAAGCTCAAGCAGCATCTAACCTTTTAACGCAAAAGTGTTTTATGCCAGGGTCCACCAAGATTTCAATGACGTATTTCCGTCACGGAAATGACGTCGAAAAAATGCACATGATCAGATGGCAAAAAAGCTTTTTTTTAAACATTTCTATGAGCAGGAGGCGAACCCATGACCTGTCGGTCCACGACAACAGATGCCGGGCATGCTATTCAAACGCCACCGTCACACACTCCGGAGGCTTTACAAACGCGCCTTTTATATCTCACACTTTCCTCTGACAGGGCTCTTGGTCGGCGGGGTGGTGTCAGGATAACTGTGGGGGGGAGGGGGCGCTAGTTGGTATCACATGATGGTATGCAACTGTTAGCGCAAATAAACTTCATATATCAAGTTGCTTCTTATAAATTTCTTATATCAAGTTTTATATCATAATGGGTTGGTGTCGCCGTCTGGGAGCGGTAAAGCGAAGTAATGCATCATGACTGTGACCTCGGCGATTAGCTCCTGCAACGCGTCGTTGCTACGCGTCCATCCCATTCGGCGCGTTTCCAATAGCAGAAGTGCAATTTTGTCAATGCCTTAACACACCGTGAGGTGGCGACCTTAGCCCAAGCCTCGGCCTCGCTCATATCATCCATCCATATTAAATATAGCTCTGCGACGCGCGCCTGCCTCTGTAAAACCGCATTCCCCGCTTACGCTCACGCCCGAGAAAAATAGCGGCCGGGCTAGAGGGGAGACACGACGCGCGTTGCGTTCCCTCTAGCGCGGCTGTGGTGTTCTGTTTACTAATTAGCATGCCGCGGAATGGCGACCTTAGTCGACGCTCTTCTGGCTGCCACACTACAGCCACGCCGCTTCCTCTGATTACGTTTCCACCGTTAACTACTACAGCTACCAAAAAAGGGTTGTCTAATCGTTGATCATGGACGGTTAGTCGTCAGGATGGAAATGTGCCACCAAGCGTCAACTTGGGCGCATCCACGTTAAACTGTGCTGTAGTGGCCAAACACCAATAGACATTGAGCAAGCTCTCTTACATCAATGTACAGTAGACATTCAACCACTTCTGTAAGGACAAGTTTTACTTTCGTGTTATACCGATTCCTATGACGAAGAGATCAACCGCCATTTTTGTTTACTTTTGTCTCTTGAAAAGGAAGAGGACATTGCATACTTGGTATTTAAACCACTAAGGACGTCACTTGAAACAAATTACAACTCAATTCGACGTATATTAGCCGGTGGTTATCTATATGTTCGCGTATCCTCTTCTTCAGAAGTTGATAAGGCGTACTAGTAAAGAAAACTCAGTCTCGTGCGAGATTGTGCTAGTGGAGAGAAAAGTTTGCGGGAGATTCGACGCAATTCAGGCGCTTGTGAAACTTCATTCGTACTGCGAAAATCACGGAGCTTCGAGAGCTCTCTCCTAACAAATGCGGCTGAGGCGTGCTCACGTAGCTAAACCTTTCTCAGCTAAAGCTCCTCGTCGTTAGTGCTATTATTATATTCATCTTTGCGAAAATCGCAAAACTTTCTCTTCGCTTTATTCGAGCGCGTGCTCCTCGTAACACTAAAGCTGTGTTTTACGTTGCCCGTGCTTGTATGTGTACGCGCTTTTGGTAAAGAGTCCTTTCTCGCTATCAGACTCATCCGTCGAGGCTCTGTGTTATATGCGAAGATAAATGCGCACGGCGAATCACATTTTACCGTCTTCATTTTTTATTGCATCTAGCAACCAAGAGTACGATGGTTTCTGTATGCGTCCAAATCCGTGTATATGGACATCTATGTCTAGCAGAACGTGCTTCTCTCTAGAAGGCTTGCTCGGGGATTCTGAAATACCGCATTCTGTGTGTATAGGAGCACACATTTCAAGCCGTCCGCTTCCGGTTGCGAAGTCAAGATGTTCGTGGGCACGCGTTATTATAAGGAGAGGTAAAAGTCGGGTTGTGTGACGTCGGAAAGCGACGAATGGATCGAGTGAATTGTATCGCTCATATAAAATGATTTGCTTTCGCTTAACACACTTGCAGATATGCCCAAGAGGATGTAAGCCTTGCGTTATTGATTATGATGTCTCGGTAGTTTATTGCAGGATAGTAAAAGCGGAGATCGTAAAGGTTAAGTATTTACGGGCCGTAGCTTCTCTAACACGGGCTCTCTAAAGGCGATATTGTCTCTAAAGGCGATATTGTCGCCTTTAGATCATAAATGTGCTGCTTCTAGCTGCATGGCCAACAAAATTGAATCGCTGGTAGCACTAAAAAACTTGGCTGATCCCTCCGTCATAGGAATCGGTATAACACGAAAGTAAAATGTGTCCTTACAGAACTAGTTGAATTTTTACTTTACATTGATACAAGAGAGCTTGCACAATGCCTATTAGTGTTTGGCAGCCATAGCACCGTTTAACGTAGATGCACCCACATTGAGGCTTGGGGGCCCATCCCCATCCCGACGGCTTACCCGTTGATCAATGATTAAACCTTTGTGGTAGCTGTAGTAGTTAACAGTGAAAGCGTAATCAGAGAAAGCGGAGTGACAGTTAGAAGAGCTTCGCTGATTGCACGCAGAACATGGGCTAAGGTCGCGATCCCGCGGCATGTGAAAGAGTTAACAAAAAAAATCATACTATGGTCGCGCTAGAAGGAAACACAACAAGCGTCTTGTCTCCCCTATCCGCCTTTGAGCTATACTGGTGGCGCCACCAACGGCGAACGGTGGCGAAAGGTGGATGCGCGCGGCTCATTTAAGCCGTGGGCAAAGCGCCCGTTACTCGCCGTTTTTCTATTAATTTTTCATTCTGGTTTGATATTTGCACTGCCGACGCTGCTCCACTAGACAACCATATGCCGTTTGTTACGTCGATTGTTCAATATTATTTGTTTTAAAATGACAGGCCTGTTTTTATGCGTGCACGCGATGCACTGCGTACGTTTCTTACGTGCATGCGTCCAAGTTGTTTGCGTGATCTGTTAACACAGATGAGATAAAAACTGTTGCAATACAAAACAGCATTCTTGTTTTATTGAACACCCCAAACAGCACAACAACAATGAATATTACGGCTGTATGCCTGCTTAAGAAACGCACAAAAGACACGCGTTTTTATCTTCGCCCAACACTCGTAGCACTTAACTAGGCCAAGAAAACCGAAATCTAACTTGCTGAACGTTTTAACAGCCGTCACACAGCTGCATAATAATGCGTGAAAGTACTTTAGCAAATGACCAACAAACATTCACACAGCGTTTTCTTTTTTGTTCACAGACCGTGTTAACATATGAGAAAGTTCTAACTGCATTGTAATCACATATTTCGGAATATCTCCTCACTTTCACCATTGAAGCCACAATCCTCTTGAGCATGGCATTACTCAGACTTATATAGGAAATGCGCACGCGTGGGGTGGCATTACTCAAATTTTTGTATTAAATTTGCACGCGTGTAATGTATCTCGTATGCTAGATTCTCTTTTGGTACGTGCAACTCAACATAAAATGCAATTCTAGAAGTAATGTTCGTGGAGTATCGAACATATAGAAGGGCAACTACTTACAGCTTCACTTATCTTTGCAAAAACGGTATTCCAAATGCAATTCGATATTAACTGACGCAACAACGATAACAACACACTTGTTGCACACAGTCGTATCAAGTTGACACGTGAGGCCAAGCGTGGTATTTTAACTTTAGCACAATCGTGCGAGTACAGTACGCTAGAATATTCTGGCACAATGTCGTCAAGCTTGCAGTAACTTCAGCGGTTCTCACGATGTAGCACCAGTTGACCTCCTCGCATCATCAAACTGCTGCGACGCCGAGAACTACACACACAGCTGATTTGGAAAACGCGGTCTTGCATGAGGCCATCTTGTCCAGCAACCAACGGACAAAAGTACACAACTGAGGCGTCTGAAACATTGACGTTGATGAGATGGCAGCTGAACGAAATCAGGGCTCATCGTCCGACGTGTGGCCAACGCCTTACACAAAATTAACGCTGCAACGTCCAAGGAAGACGCGACGAAAGCGATGGCGACGAGCCCAGCCTGTCTTCTCGGGTGCGCTACTGTACAGTGCACAGCGCGCACTCTCACGGCCACCAGAAGAAATAAAAGAAAGGGGAGAGAGGGGTCACCTTGGAGCATGGCATATCGGTGGAAGCAAGAAGAGGCGTTGCATCGTCGGTGTGGCGTATTGTCGAGAGATAGCGCTAGTTTGTTTTTGCGCAACGGAATCGCAAACTTCATTCAAAATGCATGGGATCCTATGGGGGGGTTGGGAGAGGGTGCAACCGCACTGAGCCGAGCGGTGGCGCACCATACCAGCGCACGAGGCGGATAGTCCTGCCGCTATCTCTCGGGGCGAGCGTAAGCGGCGAACGCGGTGTTACAGGCAGGCGAGCGTCGCAGGGCTATTTTCAATATAGATGGATGCTATGAGCGATCCCGAGGCTTGGGTTATGGTCAGAACCTCGCGGTGCGCTAAGGCATTCACAGAATTGCACTTTTCCTATTGGAAACGCGCCAAATGGAACGGACGCGTAGCAAATGCGCGTTGCAGGAGCTAATCGCGGAGGCCACGTTCATGATGCATCACTTCACTTTACCGCTCCCAGACGGCGACACCAACCCGCCGACCAAGAGCACTGCGAGGAAAGTGTGAGATATAAAAGCCGTGTTTGTGAAACGCCCTTGAATGTGGGGCGGTGACGCGGTGGATAGCGTGCCGGCATTTGTTGTCGTGGACCGAGAGGTCGTAGGTTCGACTCCCGCTGACGAACTTCTTTTCTTCAAGTTTTTCTCTGCCATCTGATAGTGTGCGTTCTTGCGATGTCATTTCCGTGACTGAAACACGTCACCAAGGTCTTGGTGGGCCCTGGCATAAAACACTTTCGTGTTAAAAAAAAAACAATGACTCCACTGGCGGGGAGCAAACATACACGAAGTTTCGTTCATGGGAAGAGGGAGCCACATAATGTAGTATAATAAGCATTGTCATGCCACTTTTTGATTCAAGTTTTCCATAAAAGCAAACATCTGACAGTTTTGGGGTCGTCTGAGGCATAGATCTGAACTTTTACAGAAGTTCAGACGGAGCTTTTGAACAGAGTCCAAAAACTCCGTCTGCGCTGTTACAAGACGAGCGAAAAGAAGAAAAAGACAAGTAAGGATAATACGTACAGCCACACAATAAACGCAGAATTTATAAAACAGAATCATCAAAACAAACAACTTCATGTCGGAGTGCTCTTTATGTGAAAGCCACGGTAATTTATCGCGAACTACGTTGCTTGTTTGCCAGAACATAAACAGGAGTACACTCAATGTGTCAATGCATGGTAACAAACGAAAGATGTAACCATGGGACCTCATCTCTGCTACAGCCGGAAGTAACACATAGTGTCTTAACGTGGGAAAGAGGAGAGGGAGCTAATATGGGGCTCCCAGCATATTTTCCATTGAAAGTCGACAATGTCCCTTAAGATTACGCTTCACTATATAGCAACAAATTTACATCAGTAGTGTAGACTATAGACCGGTGGCTGGTTATTCCTCTCTGATCAACGATACCAGACTACCATAAAAATCCATGCGAAATGATGATCCCCTGAGGTACCATTGAGAGAATTCATTTTATTATTTCGCTTTCTGTTTTAGCTGCATCGAAGTGTTCATACGCGCTGCCAAGAAAAGGCAGTTGACAATACATAGGCATTTTGTTGTTACCGCATTGAAAAAGAAAGGAGAAGATCGTCCGAAGCCGTACGGCAACAATGTGCCAGACCATCGCTGGCGCCGTCAATCATTCGGAGTCCCCTGGGAAATTAGGTGTCGCGCAGCTCGTCCATTCAGGCACCTTTGTGCGTCGAAGAGCGCATGCTGGCCACTGAGGCATGAATTTTCGTTTATTCCTCTGCTCTGAAAGCAAGCACGAGTTCCATATGGATGCTGGCACTCTCCTGTGATGCCTATGGAGTCTCCCTGTTTCTACTGGAAGTAACTTCCCGGTTTCAGCGTCGTTGAAGTAACGGAAGTCCAGTGCTGAATGACGTAGATCCGTTTTCTCGTTCGACCTTTCGCTTCACCTCTGGCACTGTTACTTATTACAATTTTCCCATACGGTGTCCCTCAGAAATAGATTGTGGGGCACGATTTTCTCATTACCGTTGTCAGTGTTTACTCGTTTGTCACCTGTTCCACCACGGCGACATAATGAAAACGGCCGTACGAACCAAGATTGCATTGCTATTGTGTTTTCGTACGGTGATATGAGGCACCACTGCGTCGAACTTTGCAGAGGCGTGCGCAGGGTCCTGTATTAGGGTGTGGTCGAGTTCGAAAGAAAACAAGCTCGCAATAGGACGCAAAAAGATGGTTGGTTGATCCCTCCGTCATAGGAATTGGTATAAGACGAAAGTGAAAGTGAAACGTGTCGTCACAAAAGTAGTTTACGTTTATGGTGCATTGTTATATGAGAGCTTGTACAATGTCTACTGTCGTTTGGCAGATATAGCACTGCTTGATGCGGACGCATCACACTCACGTTGACGCCTAGTAACACATCTCCGTACTGACGACAAACATGATTTGATTTAACCATGATCATGATTTAACCCTTGCGGTAGCTGAAGTTCTTAACATATACGTGGACTCCGCATATGGTGAATCCCGCGCAGAGATAGCATCAACAGGCATATAGTAAACACTAATGCTCGATATACACTCCTTCGAAGTGTCGTGAAATGCGAAGAGAAACGCTACGCGCGTCGAGTCTCCCCTCTAGCCTGGCCGTTACTTCTCACAGGGCGAGCGGGGAACGCGGTGCGACAGCCAGGCAAGCGTCGGAGAGCTATTTGTCGATATGGATGGATGCTATGAGCGAGGCTTGCGCTAATACCGCCACCTCACGGTGTGTTAAAACGTTGACGAAATTAAATTTATTGGAAACGGCGAATGGGACGGAAAAGGGAAATGAAGCGATGACGTCCTTCTCACAAAGGGCGGAAAGGCAGGCGGTAAACAGTTCTTGCCTAGTTCTTGGAATGCAACATTAGGGCTCCTCGGCCGCCGTTATCTTCGAAAGGCAGCATGGCCGTAACGCTGAACTTTTAAACATGGGGCAACCGTGCTCGTGCCCTCCCTGTGCTCACGCCCTATCGACGTGTGTACTTGTAACGTGTGTACGTGTAAACTACAGGCACCTTCCCCTTTTTGTGCCACCTTACAAAGGCCCGTTGAAAACGAAAGCAAAACGAAAAGCCATCGTTATTCTACGAGAACGAATACGATGGCGTCACAAGTGTAACAAACTTTTATAGCGGGTTAAAAACGAAAAAAATAATAAAATAAAAATAAAAGGCACTAAATCTTTTGAGGCATGGCACTGTGAATGCGCATGGTGAAGGCAACTCTTTTAATTGCGGAGCACATTAGGGGCCCGGCCTGTGCTGTCATCGTATGCTTTCGTAGGATGTCGTAGTAAGGCATCATGACTGTGACCTCGGCGATTAGCTCCTGCAACGCGTCGTTGCTACGCGTCTATCCCATTCGGCGCGTTTCCAATACCAGAAGTGCAATTTTGTCAATGCCAATTTCCGTGCAGGTGCTACTACAGCATCGTCCACATCTCTCGGCGGCCCACAAAGCAGTGAAAGCACTCTTGTGTTTTTTGAGAACGACGGGCTTATGCGAACGCCTCTGACTTGTGGTGCAATCCCGCACGCTGTAGTGAATGCACTGCATCTCTTCTCTCTCTCTCTCTCTCTTTCTCTTTCCTCCTCTCTATTACTCGTCTTTCTATTTCCCTTCCCCGACCCCCCAGTGTAGGGTAGCCAACCGGAAGTGTTTCTGGTTAACCTCCCTGCCTTCTCCTTTTTCTGTTTCCTTCCTTGTCAATGCCTTAACACACCGTGAGGTGGCGACCTTAGCCCAAGCCTCGGCCTCGCTCATATCATCCATCCATATTAAATATAGCTCTGCGACGCGCGCCTGCCTCTGTAAAACCGCATTCCCCGCTTACGCTCACCCCGAGAAAAATAGCGGCCGGGCTAGAGGGGAGACACGACGCGCGTTGCGTTTCCCTCTAGCGCGGCTGTGGTGTTCTGTTTACTATTTACCATGCCGCGGAATGGCGACCTTAGTCGACGTTCTTCTGGCTGCCACACTACAGCCACGCCGCTTCCTCTGATTACGTTCTCACCGTTAACTACTACAGCTACGAAAAAAGGGTTGTCTAATCGTTTATCGTGGACGTTAGTCGTCAAGATGGAAATGTGCCACCAAGCGTCAACTTGGGCGCATCCACGTTAAACTGTGCTGTAGTGCTCCTCAGGCGCTCGTGCCTGAGGAGAAGTCTTCTTCCTCTTGTTCTTCAAGCGCATTTATCATGATAAGTGCGGGGCACTTTAGGGGCCCGGGCTGTCGTATGCTGTCGTATGCTGTCGTCCCTCGGCGTAACACAGGCAAAACCACGTATAAAAGTAGAAAAAAAGAGGAAGCAAGCGAGAAATAGAAAGAGAAAGAAAGAGGAAAAAATAGGAAGAAAAAGAAAGAATTACATAGAGGAATAAATAAATATAAGAGAGAAAAAAAGACAGAAATAAACGAAAAAAGACAAAAAGAAGGGAAGAGAGGAGGAAAGAAAGAAAAAAACGTAAGAGAAACAAGAAAGGCTGCCCAGCTCTGCACTTCCTTCGGGCTTGGCACCGCTATAATCCGAAGCTGCCTTAATATTTTTGAGCAAGCATTCTCAGTGTAGGAATCACAGCTAAATTTCGCGATCCTTTTATTCATTTCATGTCTTCATGTTCTTGTAGAGCAGTTGAAGGAGACAAAGATACATCGCAGCATAGCACACGAAACTCCCGTTAAACTTAGTTCGCACTGTGGCAGGAGCATTGTTCACTTCTGTTGATAGATTTATGGCGTCTGTTCTCCTGAATACGTTAAATAATATGCAATACCAAGCTGTGAAATTTGAGAGAAGGAAAGTGCGAGGTCGCATTTGTACGTAGGCACTTGCATACCTAAACTGACATTTTGACGCCATCGGAAAGAAGAAAAAATCAACGCGTGCAATTTAAACGCAATCTACATGCAATCGACGCGCGACCTGCGGGCATCTACATGCATTATATATGCATGACTCATTTGCGTAACAGAAGCTTTCAACAACTCGTAGCTATATTGGGCCTGTTTCATTCACGTCGCCAGCTCATCTGGAGTAACGTTCTTGTGACCTTTAGCTTATCGAGCGTAGCACCTAGGCGCCTAACTAACTTTAGTTGCCGTTTAGGGTAGCAAACCGGTTGTCCTATACTGGTTAACCTCCCTACCTTTCCTTCTCTACTATTTCTTCTCTCTCTTGGTTGCTGTTATAAGAAACGATCGAACCTGCTGCTTTATTGAAGGAAATCTAGAGAAAATGAGATTCCGAACACGCGTCCTGGTGTTCGACGCATGCATGTTGCGAGAGCTACAGGGTGGTGTTAGCTTGTTAAAGAAGTTAACACGGTGTCGACTGCGCCAGGCGGCAAGCAAGGTTTTCAGCGAAGCAAAGCTCCTCGGCAGAAAAGTTAAGTGGCAGGAACATGCGACTTATAAGCTTAAGAGAAATCCACTTTCGTAGAAGAACTGGCTCGAGTTTATTAAGGCAGGTTGGGTAGACTTGTAAGCACTGTAGTTCGTGTTGTTGTTCGACTAATTCTAACTAATTCTCTGAAAACTGTGTGACGCAACTATTTCCTCTTTCTCTTCTGACGCCGATGCGACCGTTTCGAAACAACCAGCCTGGCAGCAAAGCGGGATCTTGCATCTTACCTGCCTTTTTTTTTTCTTCCGTATAGTGTTTGCTTCAAGTGTGTCTAAGAAGGGGAGTAGCTTTAATCGTTGTAGCTGTTGTAAATACTGTTTCTCGGGCCACAGACCTAAATTTAGCCAGCAGAGTTTTCATAAACCAGTAACAACGTACGGCTAGCTTTTCGGCGTAATAATATGCCAGAAATGCATGCCCAAGGGGAGACCCTATACGTTCGATCCTATTTCAACATTTACTGGATTTATCTGAATAATCAAATCTTGCATTGCCATCAAGATTTGACTTTTTAATTACCGTGATTTGACGCTGCCTAAGATATTCGGTGTATTTACTCTCATAATTTATTTGTTTTCCTTTTTTTTTCATTTCCACCGCTAAATTACTTTCGCTGATTCGTCATTTTGGGGGCACGAAAGGTCAACCTCTCCGCTATTGCCTTATGTCACTAGCAGCTCACGCCATAAAAAGTTCGAGTATGTACGGGCATGTTCGGGCTGACTGGCTCCGAAGTTTCGCCGCCAGTTTGGCAATAGTATAGCAGCTAGCATTTGGTTGAGTCCGTTTGTATGGCGCAGTTCTTTTTTTGTATTACAGAGAGAAATATTGTTAAATTACCAGGGGCACGAAACCGTAACCATAATAACCAGTTATTTGTTTGAAGCATTTCAGCAAAAAAATGTCTGGTTCCAGAGACTGTTCTTGCGCAACAAACAACGCTTTCGGTGACACGCCATCTGGTAATAAAGTAACTGTCGTTCCTAGTCGCTTTTTATTCTCAAGCTCTTAAAATAACTGCCTCAAAGGCCTTGGAAAAAAGAAGGTGCGTGGATTAAAGAGTACAATACCGGCTGTTCATTTGCCAATACAAACAAGGTTTTGCGAGCCTGGCCGTTATAAAGCAATGAGATCTGCTATGGACGAACGAACCACACGTGTCACGATTGCTATTCGCCGCGAGATCGGGCTACAGGGGGCAGCACCGTCGCCGCGCCAGTGTGGATAGGCGGTCGTCGGCGCGTACGCAAACGCACACAACAGCGCTTCGTTGTGAGCGATTTGACCCGATTTCCTGCAAACAAAATGCGTTAACTGCAGCTTTCTGGTAATATGTGAGCTCTTCATTCCCGAATTAAAGCACGAAGCGCGCCGAACGTTACTATTACCTGTGAGAGAAGCGCATTCTGCCAACGAACGGGGTTGCTTTCCTTCGGCAGCAGTCGGCGTTTTCGCAATGGATGACGTTTTCTTGTTTTATTTGTACATGTTCAGCTTGTGTTCCACCTACTACGCACTGCTGCAGCGCGAATGGATTAAGTATTTACTTCTTCATCTGGATACCCCCAACAAAAAGAAAGCCCGTATTCCTGCACGATGAGTTCAAATAGCACTTTTTGCACTGCGTGCTCAAATATTCATCCGCATTTCTTATTCAGTTTTCCAAAGTAGAACATTTGATAGGTTTACTGAGGAAAGATACGTGGCTGACAGCGCTTTAGCGCTACAGAAGCGTTTAACACGCACACGCTTGTTTTTATTCTAGTAACAGTACACAAAGGTAAATGCACAGCACGGCACTTTCTTTGATTAATTACTTGCACGACAGTAATGGAAGAAAGGCCCGGTTATTTCACGGGACCTAAGTACGTTTTTTCACGCGAATAATGTCCACTGCCTTCCGTCAATCTATTACAACGCAACACAAACGTTCAAGATAATGTAAAGCAAGAAAATGTGGCTTCGCGTGAAATTACTACGACATAAATGTAAAGTTCGCCGTTTGGATTAATTTTGACCATCGGGGCTCTTTAACGCGTACCTTAATCTAAGTACGCGGGTGTTCTTGTATAAATTTCGCCACATGTTAAAATTGCGCAAGGCAACTCAGTTTTGCGATTTCCGTACAATCCATTTTCTGTTCTTTTAAAGGGACAATTTAAGTACCGAAGTGTCAGACGTGACTTGACAGAAATATTTCTGTGTAGTGGGACCAGGACCATAGACAACTAAAGCTCGTCGCGTGACCTATAAACGACAGTCCTGAAGTTATACACCTAACCACAACCCGCAAGTGCATGAGAGCCCTTTTTTTTTACCACTGAGCCGCTAAAAGGCTACATTCACATGAGATTTAATACTTCTCATCTTTAGGGCAACGCCAAGTGCACTTTGCAATGCGCTTGAACCACAGAGCGGCACCTACACTGATATAACTCGTGAACGGAGGGTACGACGACCACACACAGCACTCTTTACAAGTGCACTCACTGATCTTATTGCAGTACATATGCCGCCAATCAAGGCCAAATGCTTCATTACGTCGAGTTAGGCATACGTACGAGCTGTTATAGTTGCACTAACGCAACGGAACAAACCGCCTTTTGAGGACCTGCATGACGTACGCGCTCATGCAAACACAACGTGGCTAGCAGACGACGCATGGAGCAATCCACACTAGGCGCGGTTCAGTCAGAAGCCGCCAGGTGGCAACTCCGCTCGATCTCGCGGCCAATAATAAGTAGAACTAGCGAATTTCAATTTTTAAATGCGAATGCATTTCTTTGTCGGGCTATGTCAGGCATCCGGCGTTGTCCGTGGCGCCCTCTCCCATAGCAACACCTGCGGGCGCGCGCGCTTATCCTCGCCCCTAGCAACTGGAGCATGTGGTGCGAGAGAGTGCAGGAGAGGGTAGGTGCAGTGCTTCGCCGCTCCTTCTCTCGCTGTTCGCTCTCTCTCCTCCCTGCGCCCCACTCTCCCGTCCGCTCGCGCCTCACTCTCGACCGTTCGTTGGCTGGGCGCCTCTCAAGAACATCCGGAAATGTGTGCTCGAGACGCGGCTGTGAAGCGCCAACGCCGAGCCGAGAACGCTGGCGCCCCACTCTCCCGTCCGGCCGCTCGCGCCTCACTCTCGACTGTTCGCTGGCTGGGCGCCTCTCTAGGCGATGGCAGAAGTCGGTGAAGGCGAACGTCTGACGGCAATGGTAACCTCTCTCGGCGCAAGAAATGCATTCGCATTTCCTCACGATTCCCTTCGGGGAGGTGGGAGCATTTTTTTAACACGAAAGTGTTTTATGCCGGGGTCCACCGAGTACTTCCGTCACGGTTATGACGTTGATAAAATGGACGCCAACGGGTGAGGAAGAAAAAAAAACGAAAATGATCCGCCGCTGGGAATCGAACCCATGACTTTGCGGCCGCGACGGTAAGCGCCCGACGCCCAACCGACTAAGCCAACTTGGCAGTTGACGGACACACCACGAACGCGCCTTATATCTTTCACATATCCTCTTTCGTATGGTGCTCTCTGTTGGCGGTGTAGGTAGGCGGGGAGGAGCAGGGCGGTGCCGCCGTCTGTGAGAGGTAAAAAGAAGTAATGCGTCACGGTCGACATTTACTAGCGCTTACTCCGAGATTGCGCGCGATATCGGATGTCATGGTTAAAGCGTTTCGATACCAGCGAGGGACACTGGCCGCGCTGGCGTCGCCGAGGGAACCTAGACGCAGTTACTTGCCTTTCGCTTCGTGATAGCGTGCGCCGTCTCATCGGAGCAGTGCAAGTTCCAGATGCACCAACGGGATTTCTCCGCCGTCGACTGCTTCGATTGCGAGAGCACCGACTAACAAAACTGCTGCAATACGCGTTCCAAAAACGACGCGATTTCGACGAGCGAATGTCGTGCCTTGGTGGAGCGAGACGGAGGCCAGAGGGACGCACGCGTTTGCGGCTCAAGTTACGAACCTCTGCCTCCCGTGTTGCTGAAGCGCAGTGTGGTAGTGTATGCATGAACACAGGCGTCGGTAATCGGTAACCCATTACTAGTAAGCGCACGCCGTGACGCTTCTCTCTTTAATTGTCGTTTTGAAGAAGTGGCTGAAATGCATATCGGGTACCAGTGTTGATTATGAGCTTGTTGATGTCATCTTTACGCGCGATTCACGATTCGCTGGTTCCAAATATATGTTCACAACTTCAGCTACCACAACGGTTTAATCATGATCATGGGCGTTAGTCGTCGCGATGGCGGCATGCCACTAGACGTCAACATGGGTGCATCGACGTCAAACGGTGCTATAGCTGCCAAACACCAATAGACATTGTAGAAGCTCTCATATATCACTACACGATAAGCAAAACTTCTGTGAAGACACGTTTCACTTTCGTGTTATACCGATTCCTATGACGGAGGAATCAGCCATGTTTTCTTTCTGTATTTGCCTGGCAAACATGATAGCAGCCCCGCCACGGTGGTTTAGTGGTTATGGCGCTCGACTGCTGACCCGAAGGTCGCGGGATCGAATCCCGGCCGCGGCGGCTGCATTTTCGATGGAGGCGAAAATGTTTGAGGCCCGTGTACTTAGATTTAGGTGCACGTTAAAGAACCCCAGGGGGTCAATAATTCCGGAGCCCTCCACTACGGCGTCTCTCATAATCATATGGTGGTTTTGGGACGTTAAACCCCAGATATTATTACTATTAAACATGATAGCACCACAATGAGAGCACAATATAAAGACCAGCAAAATCAGCCTCGGAGCCTTTCTTTCCTTTAAACTCTTCACAATGCGAATCATATCTTCTGTGTTGAACCGTGAACACCAAAAATGAACTTCATTGTCTCATTGCCTCATAATTAGTAGCGGCGCAACGAAGCCATTTGTTCTAATAGGTTAACATAAGAAAGTAACAATGTAACCTTCTTGGACCTAGAGATAGCATTGCGTGAGCTAGCTGGGGCAACTTAACACTTACCTCTCAACGCTAATTGCCTTGTTGATAAGCTGCCAGTAGGCTGGCAAGTTTCAGTTCCCAACGTGTATTGTTTACGCATGCGCATGCATACTGAGTGGCTCCACTGATAGAGAGGGCGCTAAAGAAGAAAGGCTATTTTGAACTGACGCCGTCGCGAACGTTCTCGTAACTGATCAAGAAAAGTTCAGGTGTTTCGGACAGTGCAGGAAGGCGAGTCAACGTGTCCCCTTACTTCTCATGCAGTCATGACGACAAATTAAGAAGTCATGATCGATAGGAAAAAAAAATAGACGCTATCAGTTACGAAGGCTGGACTGCTGCTGTTTTTTTTTTCGCTACCTTATAAGCTTATCCTCGCGCGAGTACCCTCTTTCATCATAAAATACATTAAAGAGACGGCTACTGCAACTTAGACAAACTTAGCTGAAGTCTACTTCGCTAGTTTTTGTGCTCCGTGGCTTTCCTACGTGTTACAGCACGTCTATTGTATAACAAAAAGCTTATACGGATCACACCACATTTGCCACCTCGCTTTTCATGAATCTGGTACATCGCTTCTTTCCTAAATTGATGTTTGCACAATGGGCCTAGTTGAGCGCGCTTTAGACTACGCCCATCTTTTGTCCTCGACAAAATGTCTACCTATATAGCTTGCCGATAGCGTTCAAAGCAGGCAAACGCGCGGCTATGCGTGGCTACGCGTGGGTGAATAAAAAAATGCTGCTGGAAGTTACCTGAGGGAGAACCTGACACTAAACACTGGCGCCAGCGGCAATCAACGGCAGATTACGTCGCCTATGTGTGTTGTGGACCACGCTTGGCGGGTCAGATAAGCCTGTAGACTGATTAGCATATCGCTTAATGAACCGGGCGAACATTATTATTGAGGTTGCTCCCAAGCAAGTGAGCACGGCCCAGCGCGCAAGCCGAGATTGCTCACTAAGAGGGTGGAAAAACACATTCATCAAGCTAGACCTAGATGGGCAACTTGTGTGCCTAAACGCTCGGAAAGTGTTTCGGGAGGAGTTCGAAGCTCCCATAAAAGTATATACGCATCGACGAGACAATAATGAGCGCTCATCCCTGTTAATATACGCTTAATGTGTTAGCTCTACTACCTTTAGAAGTTGCAGGTGGGCCTTTTCTTTTTTTTTTATTAAATGTGTTTAAGGAGAGGTTGGTGCCTATACATGGCTCCGGCTACTCCTCTTCCCTTACTTATTAATTAGCGTCACGAGCTTATGAATCAGAGTAGACTCACTCACGGCAATGTCCTTTTAAAAGGAATGTTCTCACGTCATGCATAATGTCCACGTGATGACAACAATGCTAACACACAAGACACACAAGAATCGTTCGCACGGGCCTTGTTGAGGACATTCATCAAGTGCTCGTACTTTTAAGGTTTATAACGGCTTTTGTATACTGTGCAATAAAAACCAGCCCTTTTCTAAGCGTTACCCGGAGAAGTCATGTAACGGGCCAATACTAAGGCATTTATTTGGACATTTCAAAAATGGCACGCTTTGAAGATGACAGAGACTAGTTGGAAAATGTCGGAGAATTTGGCATACGGAAGTGCGAGAATCGCAATCACTGCAAATAATTTCGTGGCAAGTTATGAGGCTCTAGGAGCCATTTCCAGAGCTATGTATGAGCGTATATAAAAAACCGTGCTGTGGTTTCGTCGGTCACCTGATTAGAACTCGTAATCCTTCATTATAAACCGTGCACAAACGAGTGATGACACAAGCTACGAATGAAGACGACGTTTCGCCAAGGACACCCTCGTTATTTCGTGCACCGTTTATAATGAATGCGTTTTGAATTGCCAACCCTTGAGTCATTCTCGTAAATACCTGCTGCCAGTAAACTCGGTGGCTAAACCACCTTTGAAATACTTCGCTTTATTATCTGATGATTGCGTAGGGTTATGTCCAATAAAAAAAAAATACAGGCTCCTGTTATCCACTCCACTTGTTTGGTTTTAAATGCAGCCTCTGAAATGGCGTTCTTCTATGCAGTGCGCCACATATTATTAAACACCGACGCGATCAGTAAACGCTGTGCCCGATAGAACTGTTCTTTTTTATATTGTTGTGAGAAGCATCATCTCGTTACCATTGTTCAATATTTGATATCTACGGAGCCGGCTGCCTTCTAAGAGTTTCGTTTGAATGCTTCTGTATTTGTGCTACTAAAAACCATCTGACATAACTGATCTCTGATAAAACATCTGAATTTTTTCGGAGCTATGAGTAATTATCAGTGTTATGGGCATCATCTGGTCATGTTGTCGTTTTATGCTCCCAGCTGTTTTCAATCCGCATTCAAAGCTTATTGGCCGAATGGTTCCCTCGAGAATAGTCAGCAAGCCATGTACGATCAGTTCGTGTCGTAACGAGAAAACCTAACCACACCAAACAGTCACGTTTATCTTCCTATTACAGTACATTTTACGACACGGCCTGTTCGCAATCTTTTGTCTGTTATGCTTTGCCACTTCTCGATCATGTCCTTGAAACTAAAGGGGTGCGGCATTCCTGAGGGGCCGTAAAACGAACCGCTTCGCTTCGCGTACATACGTGTAATGGATCGTTAAACTCTATGCATTGTGTCGTTACCCATCTTTCTCGTGAAGCCATCATTTCCGCCGCGGAGCTGTCGCGACTGCAGTTGCTAGCTGGTCCGCAACAAAGGCAAACCAATGCAATGAATTAGAAGCCATTCAAGCTTTGTGAACACGAACACGTGGAGTAGACAATGGCTTCCGTCATTCTGTTAGAGAAAGTGTGCGCATCTGGCAAAAAGAAAGTTCCTCTGAGAGTTATCGCTGGACAGGAGACTATTCAAAGCGCAGGATGATAATATTTTACGGCGCGTCATGTGGACTAAACGGGACAACCGTTCTTCGCCAGACTTCTTTTATGGCGAAAGGTTT
Source organism: Rhipicephalus sanguineus (assembly GCF_013339695.2). Lineage (NCBI taxonomy): Eukaryota > Metazoa > Arthropoda > Arachnida > Ixodida > Ixodidae > Rhipicephalus > Rhipicephalus sanguineus. The sequence continues at coordinate 103,577,959 of NC_051177.1, read as the reverse complement.
ATCAAACACTGCTTAGCTATAGTGCGATATTGATCGCTACGAAACATTGCGAAAATTGAGGAGCCATACACGGATGATAGCCGACTACAGCTCTTCGCCGACTGCGAAGAGAGCCGTGCAGATGCGTGTCACTCTTGTGCGAGTCATAAGCATTCGATGCTTTCGAAACTCTTGTCTTTACATGAGCGGCTATAGATGACTGTGTCGACATGCCGATAATAAAACGCAGCAGGAAACTAATGCTCACGATATAGTATAACTTAACGACCCTGTGCTTCGACTAAACCAAGTACGCTCAACCGGCATAGCGATCTGCCAACGAGAACATCTGAGTTTAGCCTTAAACAAATCTTGAAAGCGTTCGTAATGTTTAACTCTTATCCTGTGAAATCTGTGAAAGAAGTTAAAATGTTTCAGTCAAACTGGCTAACGTAAATTTCAACGGTTGAATCTATGGCTAAGGTGGTCTGCTCTTGAACGTGTTGACTGAAAGTGCTTAAAGGAGCAATCTTGCGTGTGCCCGTTAGGCTAGGGGCTGTGGTTCTCAGCAAAGCAAAGGGGCGGCTGTGACGAGAGATCGTTGTTTTTTAGATCGTCTATATGCTTCAGATATCATTTTCAATTATCATTTGAAGTGTCCCCATCCACCCTTCGCAAAAACTCTCATTTACCTCCATACAACATTGAGCACGGTACTAACCAACTCAGTTTTCCAAATTCCCTTCCCCGCTCTTACCTCACCGTCTCTGATTGACCGAGCACTTCGTGTCGTTACTGGCCAATGTTTCGCAACAAAGCCCTTCATTATTCCCTCGCAGAGGTTCACAGAGCAAACTCTGAGTGACTTTGTAATGAAGATCGTTCATTTCATTCTGTATTCTGTTAGGTCCTACAGTCTAAGCCCTGGGCACGTGTCTCGTTTAAGTTTCATAATGGTCTGCTTTCGACATTTTAGCTTCGGTGCAATGTCCTCATGACAATGAACGTTTCAACAGGCAGATTTCATTACCCCCTTGCATTTAAACAAGGACAAATAAAGTTGTGCATTCATTCATTCATTTTCACTAGGCTAGGTGCCCTAATTATCTACTCTCTGCCTCATCTTCTCTTCTCTCTCGTCAGAATATTGCTCGCCTAGGTAGAGCCGATCTGGTGGCAAGCATCAGCTCCATGCCCACATAGATCTTGCACGCGGCAATGATAATATGGCCGTAATGGACTAATGGACGACAGCGTGTAAACTTATCACTCATCAACATTAATTAGAACTCACTCATCAATTTATCACTCATTCAGTCATTTATCACACCACTGTCAGCATTTCCAGGATGCTGTGTGCCATGTAGGCAAGCACACCCGCCTAATTAGCGGCTAGATTACGCAAGCTAGAACACGGTTTGGGCTCCCCTTATTTGGCAATTTCATTAAAGTGAACATGTAATTAAACTTTTTAGGCATTGTAAGATGTTTGCTTAAGTTTATCGGGGCCGATGTTGTTAATTGCAACTTTAAACCAAGCCAAAGATGAAACGCAGCTTCTCACAGCGATCCAATTAGGCGCCGATCATTATTTCGACTTGCGCAACGCAACTTGTTCCACCTTGCTCACGAGAACGTAGCTCGCGCATTTTAAATGCGAAGCATTTCTTAGCGAACTTCTGCGACTTTGAGCGTATCTATCTATCTATCTATCTATCTATCTATCTATCTATCTATCTATCTATCTATCTATCTATCTATCTATCTATCTATCTAGCCGCCTACGACTTTGTGCTCTCCTGGTCGCTTGGTTCATCGAATGTGCACCAAAATTGGTATGGCGTAACATGACTGTATGACGAACATAAATGACAAGTCATAACATGAGAATCATGGCACGCATGTCATGTACAGCATGATTTACATGCTACGCTCATGGTGCGCTGGCGGCCGTTTCGCTAGTTTGATATACACCAAAATTGGTATCTTGCGACGTGACTCTGTGACGAACATAAATACCACGAGTTAACATGAAAATCATGACACGCATGTCATGCACAGCATGACTTACGTGCCACGCTCATGGTGCGCTGGCGGCCGTCCCGCTAGCTTGATATACACTAAAATTGGTATCTTGTGACGTGACTGTGTAATGAACATAAATAACACGAGTTAACATGAAAATCATGACACGCATGTCATGCACAGCATGACTTACGTGCCACGCTCATGGAGCGCTGGCGGCAGTTTCGCTCGCTTGATCTACCCCGAAATTTGTATTGCGCGACGTGACTGTGTGACGAACATAAAAACTCGAGTTAACATGAAAATAATGACACACATGTATGTACAGCATGACTTCCGTGTCACGCTCATGGAGCGCTGGCGGCCGTTTCGCTAGCTTGATCTACCACGAAATTGGTATTGCGTGACGTGACTGTGTGACGAACATAAAAACACGAGTTAACATGACAATCATGACACGCATGTCATGTACAGCATGACTTACGTGCCACGCTCATGGGGCGCTGGCGGCGGTTTCGCTAGATTTATATACACCAAAATTGGTATCTTGTGACGTGACTGTGTAGCGAACATAAATACCATGAGTTAACATGAAAATCATGACACGCATGTCATGTACAGCATGACTTACGTGCCACGCTCATGGTGCGCTGGCGGCCGTTTCGCTAGCTTTAGATACACCAAAATTGGTATCTTGCGACGTGAACGTGTAACGAACACAAATAACACGAGGTAACATGAAAATCATGACACGCATGTCATGTACAGCATGACTTACGTGCCACGCTCATGGAGCGCTGGCGGCAGTTTCGCTAGCTTGATATACACTAAAATTGGTATCTTGTGACGTGACTGTGTAATGAACATAAATAACACGAGTTAACATGAAAATCATGACACGCATGTCATGTACAGCATGACTTACGTGCCACGCTCATGGAGCGCTGGCGGCAGTTTCGCTCGCTTGATCTACCCCGAAATTTGTATTGCGCGACGTGACTGTGTGACGAACATAAAAACTCGAGTTAACATGAAAACCATGACACACATGTCATGTACAGCATGACTTCCGGGTCACGCTCATGGAGCGCTGGCGGCCGTTTCGCTAGCTTGATCTACCACGAAATTGGTATTGCGTGACGTGACTGTGTGACGAACATAAAAACACGAGTTAACATGACAATCATGACACGCATGTCATGTACAGCATGACTTACGTGCCACGCTCATGGGGCGCTGGCGGCGGTTTCGCTAGATTTATATACACCAAAATTGGTATCTTGTGACGTGACTGTGTAACGAACATAAATACCACGAGTTAACATGAAAATCATGACACGCATGTCATGTACAGCATGACTTACGTGCCACGCTCATGGGGCGCTGCCGGCGGTTTCGCTAGATTTATATACACCGAAATTGGTATCTTGTGACGTGACTGTGTAACGAACATCAATAACACGAGTTAACATGAAAATCATGACACGCATGTCATGTACAGCATGACTTACGTGCCACGCTCATGGAGCGCCGGCGGCCATTTCGCTAGCTTGCTCTACCCCGAAATTGGTATTGCGCGACGTGACTATGTGGCGAACGTAAAAACACGAGTTAACATGAAAATCATGACACGCATGTCACGTACAGCATGACTTACGTGCCACGCTCATGGGGCGCTCGCGGCCGTTTCGCTAGCTTGATCTACCCCGAAATTGGTATTGCGCGACGTGAATATGTGACGAACATAATAACACGAGTTAACATGAAAATAATAACACGCATGTCATGTACAACATGACTTACGTGCCACGATCATGGCGCGCTGGCGGCCGTTTCGCTAGCTTGATCTACCCGGGAATTGGTTTTGAGCGATGTGACTGTGTGACGAACATAAAAATACGAGTTAACATGAAAATGATGACACGCATGTCATGTACAGCATGACTTACGTGCCACGCTCATGGGGTGCTGGCGGCCGTTTCGCTAGCTTGATATACACCAGAATTGGTATCTTGCGACGTGACCGTGTGAGGAACTTAAATAACACGACTTAACATGAAAGTCATGACACGTATGTCATGTACAGCATGACTTGCGTGCCACGCTCATGGGGCGCTGGCGGCCGTGTTTTAATTTTCTGATTACTGCTCTCCGACGTCTCTTGCCAATACGACGATGTAGTTTCGACATAGCCTGTGCCAAATGTGCCACAGTACACTGTTGTATTCAGGAAAATTTCTGTGTAATTCTTTTCAGAACATTGTGACTGCCCAAATTAAAATATGTCAAGTTAGCTGTTTTCGTTATTCTAAAACAATTATTCAGAAGTATGTTCAACAACTGGCAGGTTTCTCTAGTGATACAAGCTACGTATTCACCCATATCCTCCGCACCAATGTGACCTAACCATCTTCCAACTCACCAAGTGACATTGCAATAATGACGCGCTAATAGCTCTTGTGGTTTCGCAGGCCAAAACCGTATGATATGTTTATGAGGCACGCCGTAGTGGAGGGCTCCGGAAATTTTAACATGTGGTGTTCTTAACGTGCACTGATACCGGCAGTACAATGGCGTCTAGCATTTCGCCTACATCTAAATGTGACCGCCGCGGCCGGGATAAAAACCGCGACTTTCGTGTCAGCAGCCGAGCACAAGTAACCTCTGTACCACCGTGTACGGATAATGCGTGTTAGTACAACTGCTCTCAGAATGACATCTTAAATGAGCCCGAGCTGAAAGTGTCCCTAGTCAAGTGGATGTTTAGTTGTCACACGCTAAATTTCCACACACTTGCATGAACCCACTGACGAAGTCGCATAATTTCCGAACACGTTTGCACGCGTAACCTGTACGTCCCGGATGGCGACAACCAGGAAGCGTACAGAGCCAGATTATGGATAACGCTTACGCAACTGCCAGTCATTTCGGCCAGCGCTCGTTTAGAGTTGCGCAATGTATGAGTAGGCCGCGCGTACCCTTGCGTTATCGGCACATTAAGGCGATGACACACGCTACTGCCTTGAGAATTTGCACTCGATGTTGCGGATGGGAAAACGCTGGAAGTGTACTCGCGTGCTCTGTCTATGTTGCCACGTTAGCGTTCGAACTTTAACAGAGGAATTCAAATGAGGGTAACAAATAAGTTACAGCGCTCGCAATCTCTCACTCCATACAGACACTTTGACGAAGCGAGTTTCAGTAAAACCTATTAATTTCACGCGCGGGTTGGTGTAATGAAATTCCACGATTGCATCATGTCACGAAGTTTGAGCGCACGTGGGATTTCCGGGAAGGATGCATAAACATTGCACTAAAATATTTTTCTTTCTCTTGGTCATGCTGCACGTGGCTCAATTAACTTACATGTCTGCGTGAACACCCGGCCGTGGCAGTGCCTTCAAACTTTTTCTGTGAAGACTTCAGCATCGTAGAAAAAGGGACAAAGAAATACAAAGGCTGCAAGAGAGCAAATGAGGGGAGGGGAGCGAGGAGTGAAGAGAGGAGGAAAGGCGCGCGGCATTGAGCACAGGCGCCGCAGATACAATGGCTTCATCAGGAAGGCCGTTGGACTCACTTTGTCGTACTCACCAAGCGTCAGCTGCTTCAGAGATACCTGAGCGGATCAGATAGATCGAGTTTTAAGAAAAAATATCGGTGGATCCCATTCGAATGCGAGGAGCTCTTATAACCGGAACTTCCTTTGTTGTGTAAGGAAGTATCTGCACTTCTTCAACTTACTGCACCTCAACGTTCTTTGTTACCTGCCTCTACTAATCCCAGTTTGTTCACTTATCATTTCCTGCACTTTACAGCACGTGTTACTGTTCCTCTGTTGGAAATAAAAAAATCACAGCATATCCACGGAGTGAACGATGATGAGTGGGCGAAGCTGCGGAGGTTCATCGGTAAACCGTGAATCTTCCGTGAATTCTGCCCAGTACATCATCACCGACGTCAGATCGGGCGCGTTTATACTAAAGGTTCGATGAGAGTTATGACGACTTGCAGCTCACTTTAATTTTACATGCACGCTATGAATTTTCAATTGTTTAGAAAACCATTGCTTTAGAAAACATCTGGCATCTTTCGTTAAGCAGCTGGCGTCTTTTCGTTTTGCTTTAGAAACATCTGGCGTCTTTTCGTTTTGCTTTTTCAAAACATCTGGCGTCTTTCGTTGGTTTATTTCATCAATCGACGGCGTTTTGAACAAAATTTTTATTGTTTAATCACGCACAGGAGAAATCTCACCAGGCACTACCTTGGAGGTAAACAATGGCTGCTAATGAGAATGAGAGACAGAAGAAGTCGGCTTTTAGCTAACACTTACACTTCTACTAACGTTTCCTACTGGAACATGCCAATGGCTGCTAATGGGGAATGAGAGACAGAAGAATTCGGCTTTTAGTTAACGCGCACGCGGCGAATTTTTTATTGTTCAACAACGCACAGGAGAAATCTCCCACCGGCACCACCTTGGAGGTCAAGATCTGGTACTAGCGTTAAGACTGGTTACGCACTACGACGGGGACGAACGGGTGCCGCTTTAAGGAGCTTCGCCCATAAAATTAGAGAGCGCTGAAGAGTGCAACGCCTTTGAGAGTGCAACGTGACAGCGTTGTCCTGCACTCCACCTCTACGGTGAGCTACAGACTACGCGTCTAAGGCACTGCGCTCACCTGCATATCGGCACGCTTTATTGATTCTGTGGACGATGATGATGATAATTAATTTAGCGGCTCTCTGTAGTGTAATCGGTGGGCAGCTTTGAAGCGCATCACTCGTTACGCAATTGACATGGTGGGACGTCTGCTACGATGCTACGTTTCTGCCAGGCAATATTACATCTGTTGAATGCTTCGTTGCATGTATTTTCCGAAACTTGAAGCTGTTTCGATCTTCTTCCAAAGCAGTTTCAAGCACTGACGTAGCTGTGTGGTAGAATACTTGACTGCCACTCAGAATCCCCGGCTTCTCTTCCCGCTCGAACGCTGATTTTTGTTTTAACACGAAAGTGTTTTATGCCGGGGTCCACCAAGACTTCAGTGACGTATTTCCGTCACGGAAATGACGTCGAAAAAATTTACACTATCAGATGGCAAAGAAAATAAATGCCGTCTACGGGCATCGAACCCATGACCGCTCGGTCCGCAACAAGAGATGCCGGGCACTCTATCCACTTCGCCACAGTTTTTTTTTTTTGTCTTTATTGCAGGGCTTCAGTTTTCGACAGTGAGAAGAGAGTACATCCTGTCTAAAATTGTTTCATGTGCAACAGTAATTCCATGCGAGGTACCCAATCGGGTACATCCTTTTGCATTTTTTGCAATTCCAGAAAGAAGTCAGCGCTTCACAGAAGTATTCTATGGCTCGCCGAGCATAACGTCAGCGTTACGTACAGCCATTCGGGACCTCCAAATGCTATAAAGCGCCAATAACATTGTAATGTCATAGGGAAATCCATCATCATTTTCAATCATCAAATACCTTATGCCCTGTGCGTCCAATGGGAAATCTTTCTTTAGTGTCCTTTGCAGGACGTCCCAGAAGAACACCCCGTCCCAGCATTCTAGAAAGACATGCTCAATGGTTTCTGGTTTGCGACATAGATAGCACACGTCACCCCACGGAACGAACAACCCCTTTTCAGATAACCACGTCTTAACTGGCAAGACCCCAGCATGAAGCTTAAAGAAGAAAGTTTTTACCCCCGGACGCACAGACATGCCTTTTACGCGTTTTAGCACTTTGCTTCACGTTCCACCACAGTACTGAGAATGGTACAAAGGAATGGGGAGAACAACATCACATAAATCTTTATATAACTTTTTACGGGGAACAGTGCCTAAATATTCAATAGAAAATCGTGCCTTGAGGAAGCGAAATGACTCGATAATCTCTTTAAAGTAACCCTGTGTTCGACCTTTCAATCTAACAGAAGACACGACAAACTCCGGCACTTCGCCACAGTCACATACTCTAGAGGCTTTACAAACACGCCTTTTATATCTACTACTCTCCCGGTCGGCGGGGTGGTGTCGCCCTCTGGGAGTGGTAAGGTAAAGTAACTCGTCATTACTGTGGCCTCCGCGATTAGCACCTGCAACGCGTTACACGTCCATCCCATTCGGCGCGTTTTCAATAGAAGTTCAATTTTGTCAATGCCTTAACACACCGCGAAGTGGCAACCTTCGCGCAAGCGTCGTAAAAGCGTCGGCCTCGCTCAGACCATCACGCTAATCCAAACCAAATATAGCTCTGCGACGCGCGCCTGCCTCATCTGACTGTAACACCGCGTTCCACGCTCACGCGCTCGCCCCGAGAAAAATCGCGGCCGGGCTACCGGGGTGGCACGAGGCGCTTTGCGTTTCCCTTTAGTCCGGCCGTGGTTTTCAATCCCATTTTAACATGCCGCGGGATGGCGACCAAGTTCTGCGTCCAATATGAGACGCTGTTCTACGCTTTCACCGTTAACCACTACAGCTACCACAAGAGTTTGTTTAATCATTCAACATGGACGTTAGTCGTCGGGATGGAGATGTACTGCCAATCATCAAAGTGGGTACATACACGTTAAACGGTGCCATTAGCTGCCAATCATCAATATACACTGTACATACTCTCTTATATCAATGTACAGGCGCTCCCAGAATAATTCGGAACGCCGAGCATGCAGCCGCTCGCCGGCGGAGCGCACCGGCGGATAAATGCACGCACGGTGTGCGCATGCGCGGCCTCCCTAGCGAGCTAGTTTCGCTCCCTAGTGCATCTAGACTGGCGTTGTCTTGCACCAAAAGGGTAACGCTAGGTGCTCTTTAGCATTATCACAAGGCGAGCGCGGCGGCGATGACGCAGCACCACCGTGATTCGGCTACTCGCGGGCGCTCTCCGCCTCAAGCCATTAGATTGCGCACCGCTCAACGGACCGACGACCGAACATTTTCTGGCCGCTTAGGCACGCGCAGTGTCAACACCTGAATATTCTTACACCGTGTTTCAAATATATTCGTATCTCCTTATCAATCTGGCCACCGATATGTTCACGGTTGCATCAGATGAAACCACCGTCCTTTGCTAGCGCTAGTCACAGTCGCCTACCGGAAATAATCTGATCAAATAATAAATATGAAGCAAAGTAGCAAAAGAAAAGTGTCATCCAAGCACACGAACACGCACGACGGCTCTGCTCCAACGCGCGTGCATGCGCACACGTGGCTTCTCACAGACACCACCCACCTGCAGCGCCCTTTATCAATACGCTAAGGGACACACAGGGCACCGTTTTGTAGCAACACAACGCGAATCTAGGTGCAATACGGAGCAACGTTTGCTTGCTAGGGAGACCGCGCACGCGCAGACCATGGTACTACTTTTCTGCGCGCATACTCCGCCGGCGCGCTGCTGCGTGTCCGGCGTTCCGAATTATTCTGAGAGCGCCTGTACAGTAAACATTCACTTACTTCTGTAAGGGCACGCTTTACTGTCGTGTTATTCCGATTCCTATGACGGAGGGATCAACCATGCTTTTAGGGGCGAAGCTCCTTAAGGCGGCACCCGTTCGTCCCTCGTAGTCGTAGTCGTAGTGCGTAACCAGTCTTACGTTTTGACCTCCAAGGTGGTGCCGGTGGGAGATTTTCCTGTGTGTTGTTGAACAATAAAAAATTCGCAGCGTGCGCGTTAACTAAAAGCCGAATTCTTCTGTCTCTCATTCCCCATCAGCAGCCATTGGCATGTTCCAGTAGGAAACGTTAGTAGAAGTAGGAGTGTAAGTGTTAGCTAAAAGCCGACTTCTTCTGTCTCTCATTCCCATTAGCAGCCATTGTTTACCTCCAAGGTAGTGCCTGGTGAGATTTCTCCTGTGCGTGATTAAACAATAAAAATTTTGTTCAAAACGCCGTTGATTGATGAAATAAACCAACGAAAGACGCCAGATGTTTTGTAAAAGCAAAACGAAAGAACGCCAGATGTTTCTAAAGCAAAACGAAAAGACGCCAGCTGCTTAACGAAAGACGCCAGATGTTTTCTAAAGCAATCGTTTTCTAAACAATGAAAATTCACAGCGTACATGTAAAATTAAAGTGAGCTGCAAGTCGTCATAACTCATCGAACCTTTAGTATAAACGCGCCCGATCTAACGTCGGTAATGATGTACTGGGCAGAATTCACGGAAGATTCACGGTTTACCGATGAACCTCCGCAGCTTCGCCCACTCATCATCACTCACTCCATGGATATGCTGTGATTTTTTTCCAACTATCGTGTTTTTTGGTTCGTGGGCCACGACGGCGACACCGCACTTCCTGCGGCACTGTCTCTTAACGTCGCGTTAAAATAAGAAACGCAAACCCTCTTTTAGTGCATGTCGCTCTGCATAAAAGTTTTAAAAAAGAAAATAAAAAATCGGGGGGCATTTACGCACTAGTGCTGCGAAGACTGAGGAAAGAGCTAAGCTGGTGGCCTTCCCCTTCTTTCTTCCCCCCGCCTCCTAACCCTTATATCAGCCCTCCTCACCCTTACTTGCCTTACCCGCCTCCTTGCTGCAATATACTATAGAAGGCCATGCTATGCTTCACCATGTTCCCTCATCCTTTCTCTCCTCGTCACCCTCCCACCACTCATCCTCACCGTGACTTCTCTTTCCCACACCCTTGCTGTACTATACTATACGAGGATATGCGATGCTTTACCCTCTCCCCTCGTCCTACCTCGTCCTCACCATCACTTCCCTTTCCGACCCCTTGTTATACTATACCATACATAACCACGCTGTGCTTCACCCTCTTTCCCTTATCCTCACGCTCACTTCCCTCTCCCACCGGCAACGCATTCATATGTTTCTTATATAAACACTTGTGCTGTGTAGTGGGGCTTGCCCAATTCCCGTGGCGCGTAGCGGCCAACTGTTTTTTCCTGTTCACGGATCGCACCTTACGCCCGGCTTTAACAGCTCTGCTGTTAAAGAAAGGAAAGAACAGCTGAAGCAAACGTCCCAAAACCACGATATGATCATGAGAGACGCCGTAGTGGAGGGCTCCGGAAGTTTTGACCACCTGGGGTTCTTTAACGTGCACCTAAGGACGGTTAGCAACGCTCGGCGCAGAGTGCGCCGCAGTGTTTGAGAAGCTTCGCGATTGTAGTAGATCATTTTGTTAAGATTGCGCGCAGGACGCGAATAGTCGATCATTCCAGAGCTTGCGCGACCACCAGTGATAATGCTGGAAAGTTCGATGCGTGATGTATAAAAGACGGCGCGTCGCAGCGATGATCAGTTTATCGACGGCCGACGCCCTGTTCGCCGCTATCACTGTACAGTGTGTATTGCTGTAGTTTGACTTTCTGTTGCCCGGCCACAAGTTCGGCCAAATAAAGAGTTCCATCTTTGAGACGCCGACTGCTGCCTTCGTCAACGTCACGACCCCGTGACAATATTTACACTCGAGGAGATATCGATTAAACTTACCGCGTCTTCGGCCATGCAGGACTGTCTTATTAGGCTTGACAGTGAACCCCCGCACTTTCGACTTTTCGAACTGTGCGAGTCATGAAGAAAATTGGGGGTCCCTTAAGCTTCGCCTTTAAGAGTTGAACGCGATAGTGAAATCCGGCCCCTAGGGCGCACTTGAACCACTAAGTGCATACTTATTAATGTGTGTTGCACGCGCACACAGACACACACGCGCGCGCGACGTGGTCAGGTTAGGAAAGTAGAGGCCAAACTCCAAGAACGCATGGATGCCTTGCTGAGAGCCAGGGAAGCTGAAATGAAGCGTCGTCGCCGTGATATGGAATCCCCAACTACGAGCGCGGGACGCCGATCACAGGCGTCAACGACGCCAAAATGACGCAGAACTTCGAGCTCGAGAAGCGGAGGCCAGGCGTCAGCGTCTCCAAGACAACCGTGACATGAGACCGACTACTTTACACGAATGTCCCGCCGGCACTCATAGATGAGCAAACTGTGCAGTGTGGCCACTTCCCTGTGCTAGAACGGCGGAACCATACAGGCTCTGCTGTAGTCGAGACATGGCCTCTGAGATGGCGGGCGCGCGGCTCTCCGCGCGTTTTTAATCTCGGAGGCCACGGTCGATATAACACAATATCTCAGAGATGGCAGCACATTATTTAATGTTTGCTGTTTTTTTATATGTTTTACGCTAGATGGACATAGTTGTCCATTCATGGAGCTGTTTGTAAGGCATGCTTTTAGCGGCGATGGCTACACCATACCGGCTTTTTCGAAGCATGGCGTCGCGCAAAAATGGCGTCGCCTGGCCAATGCGCCTACAAATCGCCGAATGGGCTCACTTTCGTCGTGACACCTGTCGAACAAAATAAAGAATCCCTCAAGGCCGTGCTTAGTTTGCAAGGCACACGGCAAGAAGTCCGAGAGCCGATGGGAGTGCGAAAGATGTAAAATTGTCTTGACATGCCTGTGTACTTCAGTTTTTCACACACGAAAATCGCACTGAAACAGTTGATGCAGTTAAGCGTCCCCTTGCGTGATTGTGCGCTTCTGCCATGCAACATTAAATGTGTTAAGGAGACTCCTTCCACTACATGGCATTTATGCAGTGTTTTTTTCCGAAGCAGTTGCAAGTAACACCGTGGCTTTGTGGTAGGACACTTGCTTGCCTCGCGAACGGCCCTGGTTCGATCCCCAATGAGTCTTACTTTATTGTGAGGTATGAAAAAAGAAAAAAGAACAAAACCTCGGCCCGCACCATAATCATATAGCAGGCAATGCCAATGCGAAAGAAGAATGAACAGGGAAGAGCCAAGTTAAATTCTGAAGGGGAAGGAGAACGGGACCCCAACCCAAAATAGCGGACAAAAAAAAACTACTGTTCATGTTTACATTGCTTGCTGCTAACATGTGTCAGTTTAATCTTCGGTGCTGACTGCAGATTTTTATTGTTTATTTTATTAGCATCTTTCTCTATTTTTCGGTCAGGACGATTTTTCGCTCACAACCAACGACGCCGTCACCGACGCCGACAACGGAATTTCTGCGACACGAGCTCTTTAACGCTATCGCGTTAAAAATCTAACACTGCCCATCCTGATACATGCATATATATATAGGGCAAGGCGGGGCAAAATGAGACGCGGGGCAACATGCAACATTTTGCCCTCTGTAGCTAATACAAAAAGTACATTATCCTTGTTTCTCTATTTCAGCGATAGGTGCCCGTAGTGTTCAACATTTTCTGTGTAAAAGTTGATTATTGCTCACAGTGTTCGCGCGAGAAAAATTGCGCGGCTGATGTCAGTGTGTTCGTTACCCGCCAAAAAGGGGCGAAATTCTGCTCGGCCAAATTTTCGCATCCGCGCATGAAGCTACTCCGGCATCAGTACAACAATGTAAATATTTATGGTGTTACTTTATACTACTAGCTACATGCCACGAAAAGTTTAGTTCATTTGGTGCCATGGGCCACAGGGGAAATGTTTTTGAATTCGGGCATGTGAAAGGGGTAAAACACGACAAAAAGGCATTGCATTGCCTTAGAGAGTGTCTTATTAAGTGAACTATTTATTTACGCTCATTATATATGATATTTTTTGCTAAGGATGGTGCGGACGTACAAGAGAATATCATCTAGAGTTTGCTGGGAGGAAAACGACATGAAAAAATCACTGAATGTTTTTGAGGAGTTTCGGAGCAGCACAGCGCCGGGCTCTGTGTGGACTCAATGCGTGGAGTGCAAAGCCTGGGCGCATGAAGACTGCGTGGCTGCCCACGGAGTGAATTTGAAGTGCTTCTACTGCAAGAACTGAAAGGATAAAATTTTTTCACGCTGTCTCATTTTGCCTCACGCAGCGTCTCGTTTTGCCCCGCAGGTTGGGGCAAAATGAGACGTGTGGTGCATTTTTTGTTTCTTTTTAAAATAATATTTTGAACAGTCGCAGCATGGCCATATTTATGCAGCACATACATTGTACCAAAAAAAAAGTTCCTGTGCTGACATTTTATGGTAACGAGTGAAATAAAAAATATATTCGCTATTTTCAAATTTTTGTCGCGTTTTGCCCCGCCTTATCATATATATATATATATATATATATATATATATATATATATATAATATATATATATATATATATATATATATATATATATATATATATATATATATATATATTTATATATATGATAGAAATGTGTCATGGCGCGAACCGAGGCCTTTAAAGGAAGACATTAAAATTGCATGTTAAGCACAATAAAAGAACATTTAGGCGACTTTTTCACCTCCGTTATAGTTTCTTCGTCTCCAAATGTCTAAATAAAGTTGCGATTGAGAAGGTAGCTTTGGCCACGAAGCAAGAGTGTTAAAACCTTGTCTTCTACCCCTGCCTTTCACACTGCAACGATGACTGCATTAAAAAGGTGCACTAAGAAAATAAATGCGGAAACCAGGTTCTGGCCGTCCAGTGAACACCACACGTCGACTCTCGGGTCTCAAAGTTATGTTCAGCAAAATTCCTATGTAGTCTTGAGAATCTTGCGAACGCAATGAAAAACGCGGCTGCTGACTCGCATAATTTATTTTCGCCAAGGTAGCTTAATTGGTTCCCTAGAGCTTACAGAAGGCTTAATTAGCAGCACTTGGGCGCGATATGTTAACTTGCTGAGTCAGGCATGTCCATCTTTTGCAACTACGTACTTGCAGTATTGGAAAAGTATGCCCGTAGAAAATGACATGCACTTTTTCGTTGCCGCTAGCGCAACTTCCAGCAGTTCTTCGTTTGCTGACTCAAATGCCTTCGGATGCTTCGCTTCTTCATCAGGAAGACTCCATGACTGAACAGTGGCACTTACGAAAGGGGAGGTGTGCTTACAAGGCAACATGTGCATTGTGGAAGAGGTTGGTTTAGCCAGAAAGCCTCTGCGCTCTGTGTAGAAAAAAAAGAAGCTGCGCATCCGTGAAATACTTTTTTTTTTCAGGGGTGAAACACCTTAAGGCCGAGGCTTGTCCGTCCATCCGTTTGGCGTCCGTGTCCGTGCTTACACAACACTGTGTAAAATCGAAACATCAGGTTTAAAAATAGACTAATATCAATAATATTTGTGACTGAACAAGATAAAACACCTGCAAGCACAAACCTTTTATACTAGTCCGCGACTTCAACGTACAGATTATGGACCTTACGACCTAGCTTTTTCGTCGACTATCACTGTCTGCTGTCACGGTATATAGAAACCGTTGCTATAGTCAAAACATATATGTATGCATGTGAATAAAAACAAACATGGCTGATCCCTCTGTCATAGGAATCGGTATAACACGAAAGTGAAACGTGTCTTCACAGACGTAGTTGAGCGTTTGTTGTGCATTTTGTCGCCCCAAGCATGAAGGAATGAATGCTACAGCATCAAATTGTAATGTTACGCGAAGAACGGCAAGCCGCTCGAAACTTGCAATGCGCTGCTCAAGCAGAAAGGACGCGCGGAACGAACCTACACAGGATGAGCGCGAACTGTCACAGTTGTAACTTATTTCTGTGTGAGCAGTGCCCTCCTTTCGCAAAAGCGGCCGCTGCAGTGGGCGAGGTGACCTTCGTGCTCTTAACAGAAACTTGCAGACAGAGCGCAAGACCTACAAACCACTGAGATCACGAGATAAGCGCCCGTACGAGCGACCACGCCCTTTCGAGGCGCGCTAATCCGCGTGGGGGACGACTTTTAAAGCGCGCTCTTCGAGCCCATCGCGCGATCTCGCTAGTGATAACGAAAACACGATGTATCGCCGATCTCTGAGTACCGCGACCGGCAAATGGTGTACATAAATAGCTCGCCGTTAGCATAGCAGACAACATGCCGTCTGTGGCGGAGTCGTTCCGCGCTGTGCGCTGGCGATCGAAAGGTCGTAAGTTCGACTCCCGGTGATGGAGCTTTTTCTTAAAATTTTCTTTGCCATATGTTAGTCTTTATATTTTACAAAGTCATATCCGTGACAGAAATGCGTCAGTGGAGCCGTGGCGGACCCCGGCATAAAACACTTTCGTGTTAAAAAAGCGTCACGATAGACGAACATCAATCTTAATTGTGACAGAACAATATAAAACACCTACAAGCACAAACCCTTTACACTAGTCGGCGACTTCAGCGTAGACATTATGGACCTTAGGACCTAGCTTTGTCGTCGATACTTTGTGTCACTTTATGTCACTTAATTTACATTATATGGGGCAATGCTCGGCTAACATATGGTTACTCACCCATACGATACCCAGAGCTTCACGCACTCGTCATGATTCACTTCGTAGAGATCCGTGCTTCTTTTTTTTTCGTGGTGCTTAATTACGCTAGTACTGAGAAGTTCTTGCCAGAAAGTTGCAGCGAAGCTGCTGTTCGCAGCAGTACCTCTGGCCGGAAAGCCATCCTACCACGAAAATGGATGTTTAGGTGTGATAGTAATTATTTGAATGGAACAGTGCAAAGACACTGCGTTGACGTAAGCTGTAATAAAGTGTGAAAAAAAAGTCGTTTTCTGCGATGACCATGACTCATAGCGATTGATATGCTTTACGCACATGTTCTCGATTGAGCGGGCATCTTACGCTAGCCTTAATAAGCGTACGTATTGTATTGAAACGTTGCCATAGTGTGGATCTCGGTACGAGTTGCCGATTTCTGCATCAGCAGAGAGCGAAGAGTACCATGTTGGAGGTGTGAGGCGAACTAAAGATCAGAAGGCCACGCGGCGAATGACTCAAACATGAAGAAGAACGTGTGTAGTATGGAAAGCGCAGCTTGGCTCCAACACAAACAAACAAATACATAAAGAAAATATTGTCTTCAAATTGAAGTCTTCTTTGCGAAAAGTTTGCTTCCACAACACGTACTAAGCGTGGCACCAATTTGTAGGAGTCTAAACATGTTGGAATCTTTCTCACATGAAGTATAAAGCCAGCTTTTCGGCGTTCGTCTAAGTACATAATAAAGGCATCAGCATTTATTTAAGAGGTGAAAGTTTCTGCATCTGGGAATGAACGATGATAAGCCGTTACGCTAATCGCAATAGTCGAAAGCTGGGTCTAATCTATTTGCCTCAGCATTGACGATAGAGCTCGACCCATTCGGTTTACTTTCTCTCTGTAACTACTCAACTATCCGCTCAACTCAACTCTGCTCAAATGTGGCTTGTCTGTGCCACAGTTGAGCGACACATTCCCCACACACTTTTTTTTAGCTCTAATGCCGAAACTTTCCAAAGGGAAGTACATCTTTCCTGGGTAAGACACACTTTAATCTGTCATCCGTCTACGTAGCTGGTCTTGGCTTTATATTTATTCCGTATGCGTGCAAGCAGAGATGCATCCGACTTAGCGAGACCGTTGCAAACACCCGTGGCCTTACGGATTCGCTCAGAATGATTTATCGGGGCAACAGCTCGTGCATTGCAGCCCTGACTCGTGTTGACGCAAAGTCAAGCCAATAGGTCTCGTTAATCACACGGGGTCTTATAACTCTCAAAGCTTCTACGTAGGCACGTGGCTGTCCAGATCGAAATAAATGCGAGTAACGAATAACGCCGCCATGGCGGTGACAGCTCGAAGGTGAAGGACCCACGAATCCGAGGAAACGAACCAAGTGACCAGTTCCACGAGTACAAAATCTCAAACAGCATTGCACAAGTAAAAACCAGGTATCGTTACGGTAGTAAACCGGATTTTATAATTCTGGTTGACCTCCCAGTCTTTTCCACATTTTTCATCTCTCTCTCTCTCAGGCAAATCCCGAGGTGCAATGCCTTGCGTGAAATGTTCCATGTCAATCGATCGGGCCTATACGGTATTCTTTATTCACGCGACAGAAACAGCTGATGCTGACGCAGCTGTCCTGTACAATCAGAGCGGATGTGGCGACATGTCGAGCTAAAGCTGCAGGAGGCCAGCGATGGAGCTTCGGCGTGACGTATTGTTGGGGCTAACGCGTACCTGTCGTAAGCTCGTATTTAACTTGAGCGAAGGGTCGTGCATCCGTGCTACCGACATGTCCTGCTGAATTCTCGTCCTCGTTAATACAGCGAAAGCTGTGATGAGATCACAAGAGCCATATGGGTGCCATAGTTGTCCGTAACCGCTATTGCGCAAAAAAAAAAAAAAATCCAAGATCGGAGGGGATTTCAAACCGCGCCCTCTGCGTGGCAGTCTAGTATTCTACAACAGAGCCGTGCATGTACTTGAAACTCCTTCGCAAAAAGACCCTATACAGGCGTCATGTCGGGCAAGGAATTATGCTAACATATGTGATATAGCGTGGTAGAAGAATCGCGTAAAGAGTGGGTCGTTGAATGCTTCCATCCTATTACAAAGGGCTTAACCATAATTCTTCATCGTCATCAGCCACAACATCAGCAAAGTGCACACAGTGCCTTACAGATGTGTAGCTGGTACTTCTCCGCAGAATGACGAATAATGGCATAGTGGGTGCTTCTCTATGTCACAAAATCTAATAATAATAATATTTGGGGTTTAACGTCCCAAAACCATGATATGATTATGAGAGACGCCGTAGTGGAGGGATCCGGAAATTTCGACCACCTGGGGTTCTTGAACGTGCACCTAAATCTAAGTACACGGGCCTCAAACATTTTCGCCTCCATCGAAAATGCGGCCGCCGCGGCCGGGATTCGATCCCGCGACCTTCGGGTCAGCAGCCGAGCGCCATAACCACTAGACCACCGTGGCGGGGGTACTTCACAAAAATTATGTTTATGTATGGCGCAGTGGGTGCCTTACAAGTGTACATGTATTAGTTGCCCTAAATAGTTTACAACGGGCTCTAGAAAGGCCGCCCTTCCAGGTTTCTTAGTGACTTTGCTGCGTATTCCGCGCAGGCCCGGCGATTTCTTCCGCTTTTTTCTGGGTGTCGTTATACGAAATTACCCATTCAGCAAAAAAAGTAAATAAAAAATAAAAAAACACAGGGTCCCTCATGCATTCACCTAAGACTACTCGAAGGCGAAAGCCATCTTCTTCTTTTTCTTCTCAGTCGATGTTATGATCCTGCCCCGCCACCCACCGAAAGCTTTCTGTGCACCTAACGTGGTTTTGCACTGCCTCCATCGACGGCAACCTTTGACTAAGCGATGATGTCATTTGATGACGTCATCAAGCGATACCACGAGATGTGATGTCATGATAACGTCATAATTTTGGCGATCTGTGAAGTATCTGTGGGATCTGTGACACCTAAATTGCGTCGTTGGTCGCGAGTGAAGAATCAGCGTTGTCCGTGAGCAAAAAAACGAGATAGATGTAAATAAATGAATAATAAAAATCTTCCGTTCAAGTGGGAATCGAAGTCGGACATCCTGCGTGGCCAACAGCTATTTCACCACAAAGCCACGCCGGTGCTTGAAACCGAATCGGAAACTGAATCATGCTTGAATCTGAATCGTGCAGTGCAAATAGAGTTCTTAACGCATGAAATATTGCGTGGCAGAAGCCTAGAATAGCGCCAGTCATTAAAACCTGTGAGTTACGCGAGGAATACGTGGTTTAAAGTCCCACCCATTACAAAGCGCTCAGATGTAGGTGAACATCGTCAGCGTCCATCATCACAAACAGTATCAACAAAACGGGCAGCTGCAGAGGTGTGCGTGTGGTCTTACGGACGCGTACTGTGTACTTCGCCAATTCGCAAAAGGTAGCATTATGGCGTGGTGGGCACTTCGCAACTGCACTTGCAATAGGCATTCTAGGATACTTTGAAACCGCCAATGTTACGCGGACAGGCGTTCCTTTCCTTACGGCACGGTTGCGGTGTCCACCAAGACGCGAAGCTAGGCTAGCGATTGAGGAGGCGATGCGAACAGGGCCGAATTACGCTATCGCGTTCTACGGTTGAAGCCGCAGCTCAAGAGTCTCGAGTGCATTCGAGATGCACAACGCCTGATGAGGCATCTAAGGCAAAAGCCTTAGATGTCTCATTGCCTCATCAGATGCCTCGGTGGCGCCACCGCCGCCACAGAGGCGAAAGCCTTAGATGTCTCATTAAATATCTATTAGATACAATCAACTGAGAAGGAAAAGAAGATGGCTTTCGCCTTCCAACTCGTCTTAGGCTATTGGATAAGCAACACTGTCACTTTTTTTTTTCACGCCTTGCGTGAATCGCCCTTTATGAGGGTCGGTTAGCTCATTTCTCGGTATGAGGTTGGTGACCTGTTTAACTTGGGAGGCGACACCTTATACTTTAGAGGTTAGCGCACGACATGTGCGTTTCGTGAAGAAAACAAAGTTTGTAACGTAAAGCGTAAAAGTTGAAACTCACGATGCACTCTTCTCGAAGTTTCTCCCACTGCTCTTACAGTAGCCCAAAGGCGTGTACACAGAGGGGAAGCGACAGTCCAAAGACAGCCACCCGTCTCAAAAGTTTGTGGCTGTAAAATGGCACCTTGTGCCTCTGAAAGCAAACATATATGTGTCTTTGCACACTTCATAGCCCTCGAGCTATATAGTATCTCTGTCGCTGGCTCCGTGTGCGGCGTTGTAGGCACACAGGGCCAAACCTTGGGAGGAAGGTTATTGACACAGCTTGTCTTTGTTTAAGACTCTGCGAAAGGGCGAATTCTTGCGCGGCGCATTAAGTTTTGCCATGTGTCAGAACGCGGACACGTGGAAACCGTCACCGCTCTTTTTGCGAGCACGTTACAGGTGAACGCGTGCGTCGAAAATAAATATCGGCTGTCACAATCGGCCCTTTGAACACGCTTTGTGTTTAACTCACGGAGAGCAGAAAGCGAGGGAAAATGTGAAAAATAAAGAATTCAATCTTCATCACGCTTGTTTTTCTATATTTTCTTTAGCATAGCGTAAGTGGTGGATCGACTGCTGCCAATTTTCGTCGTCATCTTTATTGTAGAGCTACGGTGCTACGGCCCTCCTTAATAACAGGCACCCATCGCTCTATCTGAAATGAGTTTTCACTGTCTCGTAGCTGTGCTGCTACGCTGTTGCAACGGGTCATGAACTGCATATTGAGCCAATATCATTTCCAGCTGGCTATCATAACTGAAGGTAATGATACTGACTATATATTCGTTAGACAACATCATAAACAATTGCGTATATAATACGTAAACTTTTCAGCTGCATGTGTTATACTTATGCATGTGTGATATTGTAATAAGCATTGTGGCTGTGACTGTTGTGTCATCCTTTTGCGCTTGTGGTCAAGCGTCTTCGGCGTGTCAGTCATAATTATCCAACTGATACACTGTGCCCTGTCATGAATCTTCTATAAGGCGCCGGTCTTGACCGCATAAACTTTATATTATGAAATGAAAAATAGCTGATCTACACATCAAAAAGTTGGTGAGAAACCAAGGCTGATAGAACTGCAAGAACCAAGGAAGAGGTTATAGGGACAGCGACACGCTCGTATTCTTACAATTGATTGATGAACATGTCTCGCTCGATTCTCGGCGCACTGTCCTTTAAAAGAGACCAGGCTAATTAATAGCTCTGCCATAATCCACAGTGACTGATGAAAGCGTACAAACCAGTGAGTTTCTTTCTCTTTTGTGTCCATGCATTGTGCGTACTGTCGATCCTATAAACTGGTCGAAGCTTTCTTTCTTTTTTTTTTTTTCTTGAATTGCGTTAAGTGTCCGTTTAATCAAGCGCCTTATTTCGGACTCGGTATTTTTCGAGTCCCTATTTAACCCACACATATCGGTTTCACTCACGTGTTTTTCTGGGCATCCCTCACACTTACTCGGCTTGTAAATTTTGTGAGTGGGTAATTTTGCGTTTAAAAGTCACGAAGACAAAAGTTAAAAGCTTTGACGTAAACATATCCAGCTTTTGTGGACACATCACAGCCAGCGCCCCTGGCGGCCCCGGCGCGAAGCTAGCGCGTTTTCAATGGAACTGGCGAGTTTTTCCCGAATAATTAAGCGTAGAGGGTGAATGTTGAAAAACGCAGACCACAGAGCGCTTCTGGGAACCTAAACGGACGAGAAGACTGCAGCGATCATGTTGCAGTAAGCTTCAATTTTGTTCCCAGAGCAGTTAAAGATTGTACAATGGGAGTCTATGGAAACGGCGAAAAATGTGGCCGGTTTTTCGAGACAAAAACGGTCACTGTCGTAAAACTAAGCAAGTTACGTTAATGGTCAGGAAATCACATGTAGTCCTGGCACTCAGCTTTCGTTTGAAGCCATTCTCAACTTGCCGCAATTCGCGGAACATTGTTCCCTAACGCGTTTTTTGAAACACGGTCCTTCAAATGCTTGTGGTAAATTGATAAACCCTTGCCTACCACCAGCCACAAGGCCGTCGACCGTGGCCGAGCGAGCTAATCGCTCAAGTTCAGAGCGCGGCATCACCGTGCCGTCAGCGGTTCGATTCCTGGCGACGGATCATCATTTTTTTTTTCAGCCCGTGACTTAGTTCCACAGCTTCACACGGGATGTCGCCACCGAAACAAAGAAGAGTTTTCGTTTCGGTTTCGTTTTTTGACTGCAATCTCGAGCTGCCGTTTCTTTTTCTCGTTATTTTATTACTCTTTTAGTGTATGTTTAAACACTCCACGCGTATCATATCGGTCAGAGCTACATTTGTAATTCTTACTTTATCCTTTTATGAACGTCGTAAGGAACAGAACGTCCGATCAAGTTATGGTGAACAAAGCTCTTTCGAACTTTTGTACGCGTATTGTGGTGGAAACTTATTTCTCCGTTCTCATGATTTCGTAACGATCTTCTCAGGTACCTACAATTCACCAACGTAAAGGAAACGAACAAAGCTTAGAAAAACGAGGCATAGTAAATAAATGACAAAGTTAGACACTTTTGCAGTTGCTTTTTACGTTAGGGCTAACGCAAGTGTCTGTCGCAATCTTAACGAAGGGGAATTGTTCGAGGGGTTGTTTTTTTTTGTTAGACACAACTAATGAAACCAGCAGATAATTAAGCCAATCAAAGAATAGGAACATTATTCGAGTTTTTTTTTTTCAACAGCAGTGCAATGATTTCGCCCTAACTTCAAAGAAATCAAAATCGCTATCTCGACAGGCATTAGCGGACGGCTCGTATACCCTTCTACATGCTGCGCTCTCAACGCAGAGACTGTGCGAAATCCCCTTTCCTGCATGGAGTGGCTGGGTTCTCTTACAGCACCATTTTGTAGATTTACGCGAGTCTGGATCTAGAAGAGTTAGCTGCCAGCCTTACTTCATTTGTTGCTATCGCACTGGTTGCATCGCACCGCAAGTGAAATTGGGATTTTTATTCACCTCTTGTCATATCTATCGTCCTACGTGAACAGAAAAAGACCAGCGTGCCTTCTCCTTTAACATCCCAAAGCACTGTGCGCTGCATCGGATAGGTCCGTGTGACCTATCCGATGCGCTCGACTGCAGCGTGCAGTCGTTTAAGCAAGGGAGGGTAGAAGTAGAACTGACTGCTATAGCACCTCCCTCGTGAGTGTCACTTGGTAGCTGGCGGGGCAACTGACTGGAATACATTCCCTGTGCTTTCTCAGAACGCTCACTGCCTCACCAGAACAGTACTTGGCCTCCCTGGTGCTGTAACTGGCCAGCACCTCCGAAATAATAAATGGGATCAACAAAGGAGTAAAACAAGGAGATGCGATATCCGCAATATTGTTCACCGCGAGCTTCGTGGAAGTGTTTAAGCAGCTAGACTGGGAGGAAACGGGAATCAAGGTTGACAGAGAACCGCTCAACAACCTACGATTTCCAGACGACACAGTGCTCTTCAGTAACGATAGCAACGAATTGCAAAATTACAGCCTATCCACGGGTGAATGATGAAGAGCTTGGGCGAAGCTCCTGAAGGAATCATGGTCTCGGGATCCGCTTCTCGTTGAGCCCGTTTCGCAGCGGCGTCCTTGGCGCGCACCGTCACGGGATCCGCCTGGCTGCCGCCAAGCGAGCGCCCGCCGCTGCGCATCGTTCATGCTCCACCAACGATCCGACACGTACGGCGACGATCCAGGAGAAAGAGAGAGGCGCTCGCTCCCCGCGCAGCAGCCAATCGGAGAGCAGCGGCACTTCTAGCGCCATTTAGTGTCGATTCATACAAGCGCCATATTGCACACAATTCTATTGGACGAACGCCATCTAGGAAATGAGACGAGAAATGGTGATGACGACACAGATTGTGTACAGCGCCATCTAGAATATCGTCCCTGAACTACAGTTTGTACGTACTTCTATGAGGCAGCGCCATCTATTGCATTATACGGGAGATACTGCCGTTTACGCCGGTAACGCCGGACAATGGGGACGTGACAAGGTTAGACTAAGAGGAGCTACGCCCCTAAAAATGATTGAGGAATTAAACCGAGAGAATATTAAGGTAGGCCTCAAAATGAATATGGTGAAGACTAATGAATAATGCTGCTTGGTCTGGCGAAACAGAAAGAGTTTAAGATAGAAAACCATATATTGTAGTGTATACAAGAATATGTATACCTAGGACAACTACTCACGGGAACCTAATCACAAAAAAAAAAGAAATTCCCTGCAGAATACGAATGGGCTGGGGGCGCATTCAGCTGGTGCTCCCAAATAATGTTAGGAAATCTCTATCATTAAAGCGAGAAATATACAACCACTGCATAGTGCCAGTTCTAACATATGGGCTGAAACATGGAGAATAACAAAACAACTAGAGCAAATGCTGAGGGCCACGCAGCGTGCAACAGAACGTAAAATAATACGAATAACATTAGGAGAGTGGAGGAGAGCAGAATGTGCAAGGGAACAGAAAGCAGTTGCAGATATCCTAGTTGACATCAAGCAAAAAAAAAAAATGACCTTGGCTGGCCACGTAATGCGTAGAACAGACAAGCGGAGGACAGTAAGAGCAACAGAATGGTTAGCAAAGCATGGGAACCGTAGTCGAGGAAGACAGACAGTTAGATGGAGTAACGAAAATAAGAAGTTCACAAGGATAAAATGGAATCAGCTCGCACAGGATAGGGTAAACTGAAGATCATTGGGAGAGGCCCTCGTGCTGCAGTTGACTAACAAGGCTGAGAATGATGATGATATGACGCTAAAAGGTTTCGAGACGTCTCGATGCTGTTTTCGACGCTGCTGACCAGCAGTGGTGTAAGATCGGGCCCTCTGGACGCCTTCTTCAGCGTGTTTAGTAGCTTGGGAAGCTGTTGTCGACTCATTCGCATAAGCATGGCAAAGAAGTATGGCGCATAACATGCAGAAGGGCTCGCGTCATTATAGCAGGAAGTAAGGAGATAATCCAATCGTGGTCTGCGTAGCAGTATTATGGGCGTACGTCACAAAGGAAAGGACACGGTCCCAGTCTCATCAATCGCAAGTGACATACATTGCAAGTATATCAACCGGTGTTTCATTAAACCCTTGACTGTAAGCCGTGGTATCTGGTGAAAGACGTTGCATGCCTCTAGAATACCTTGACGACGTCCGATAGAAGTACACGTCCTTCGTTCGATGAGCTGCTCACGCGGTGCACCGTGCTGTAGAATAACGTGGTGTGAAATGAGAGGCAGTATTACTAGCCGATGCAGATGACAATGGTTAAGGCTCTGTGGCTGACACACGATATACACACTGGCGCCAAGGAGCGTGGAGACCAGTGTCGGAGAAATACATTGTGATGCAGTTGTTAATCTTGTGCTTAATTGCATTAACGACGTTTTTCAAGAGCTTAATCGGAATGGCAATGCATTTCTCCGTAATGTTCGGGAATTAATATCCCGAAACTGGCGTCATCATGAGAATTCGTTCCAGGTGGATCCGCCTTGCGAACTGCCCGGGTAAACTTAGCTAATTGGAATGTGGGACATAATGTAATCAGTTACGAACAAAATTAATAAATTTTTGTTAGCCAATTTTGCATTTTAATTTCTTGTGGTACTAGTTTCCACTTCTTTGAATAGACCAGCCAACGAACTAGAATTATCTATTGTAATACAATCTACGACTGCCAACCTTTACATATTTTTGATAGCGTTCGCCGAAACATAGGTAGTCTTGTTATTGTTGCACACATGTAACCCCGATCCCCTGTACAATGCCTAGGCGCTTGAGTGTATGTAAGAAAAATAAATAAATAAATAAAACCTAAACACGTGTTACACGGGCTTAAAACGCTAAGACGAAAGCCTTCTTGCCTTCGTGACATACTTTTTGTCATTATTAAGATACGTTATATGGGGAAAAAAAATGTTACAACTGTGTACCAGTCGTGCAGTAAGGCATTCGCCTTCACATTTTACAAACGCGTGATCATCATCACCGCCAGCAGCCTGTCTGACTACGCTCACTATAAGGCACATGCCACTCCCATGCTTCTCCAATTAAACCAGTCCTCCTGTAGTTTCTGCGCCCACGTTATTCCCGCAAAGTTCTGAATCTCATCTGCCCACCTAACTTTCTGCCTCCCCTTCGCGCGCCTGCCTTCGGTTAGAATCCACTCTGCTAAACTTGATGGTCATCAGTTATCTTGCCTTCTCGCTACATACCCTGCCCAGTTGTTTCTTCATAGTTTGCACTAAGATATCCTTAGATCACGTCTGTTTGCTCGTCCACTCTGCTCTCTTCTTGTCCATTATAAGGTTACACCTATCATGTATTTTTTCATGACTGGCTGCGTCGTCCTCAATTTAAGTTCAACGCTTTTCGCCTTTTCGTAAGCCTTCAGGTTTCTGCCCGTATACGTAATTACCGGTATAGTTTACCTGTTATATACTGTGGTTAAACTACCATTCATGATCTCAGAATGTCTGCGCACCCCAACATTTTTATTATTCTATTTACTTCAGTCGCATGCTTTGTATCTGCGGCTATTATAATAATAATAATAATAATAATAATAATAATAATAATAATAATAATAATAATAATAATAATAATAATAATAATAATAATAATAATAATAATAATAATAATAATAATAATAATTATTATTATTATTACTATTATTATTATTGTGTTGTTGTTGTTGTTGTTGTTTATTATAATTATTATCCGTAAGGAAGGTGCCGTCAATTAGAGCATTTGGTAACGAGTCGTCACTCTTTGCGGTGTCGCTATTTTTCGTCGCGGCGCAGTTTCGCAAAGGTCGCCGACAAGGGCAGCGCCAACACAGACACGTAAAGTTTTCGCCTTACTAAATAAAGAATTATATAAATATTGTTCTCGAAAAACGCTTTATTGAGAAATCGAAAAAAAAAAAATATATCGGGCACTTCCGAGCGTTGCCTTTTGCTACACTCTAGACCGCCAGATGTAAACAACCGAATATATTATGTGCTCTTTAAACCGAGATGGCGCGTTATGCGCAAGGAGAAATAAAATTAAAAGGTGGAGGCAGGGAAGCTATTCTCGATGTTGTCTATTTAATGGATTGTCTACTACGGCCGCCGCTGATTGGCTGGAGCTCGGCGAGCAGCCAGCATTCGCAATATGCGACTTCGTGATCAATACTACGCATTTTTTCGAACAGAGTACGCGAAGCTTTGCGTAACGTTTGACGCCACTGCGCATCCGTCGTACGCTATCCTCTTGCGATCCCCCGTTAAGTGACGCCAATAGAGAGTTTTAGAATAGCGTAACGCAAAGCTTTGCGTTAGCGCTTCGCACCACTGCGCATGCGTCATACGCTAACCTCTTGCGGGCTCCCATTAAGTGACGGACACTAACGCTACGTCCGCAACGCCCCCAGCTTTGCGTACGGTAGTCTACAACTCTGTAATAGCAGGCGACCGCAATGAACGCTATCTTTGCGCATGCTATTCTAAAACTGCCTCACATCATCTCCTGCCTACGAGAGTGATCACCGACGTCTATGACATGTGCGTCGGAAAAAACAAGCGCCCTTTTTCGCTTTGCGTCTCACGCACCGGGGTGTAAAACAATAAGGATTGAAGCCGTGGCTGTCGTGCGCAGTGCCAATGCTACGAAGTTACGGGCACCGCCGACGTAGCACCGATGGACTTTGCAAAACAGGTTACGCGTGCTGCGTCATTGGACCAATGCCAGCTCCTGGATACCGACATGGAGCCAGAGAAAAACCAGACTCATGTTCTCGCGATGTGGACGGCAACAAAAAACGGATGCGACAATACTGCATTCCAAATACTCCTGCTTTCGCCACTGCCACGAGCGCAGACATTTCAAGCAGCACGGGCTGTTGTTCAGGACTACGGGACCTATACTTGAGACTCACCCTCCGGCAAGCCATGCCTTTTTCCAGCGTTGAGAGGGTATCGCAAAAACGGTGAGCTTTTACTTTGCCATTTTTTAATTAGCATAGCATAATACTTTTACAGTAAGCGTAACCAAAAGTTCCGTTGTTAATCTCACCAGATCCTACGCATTCTAGAAATAAGTTTCATGCGAAACAGTCAGAGAGAGTAGCTGCTCATGCCGCACTTTGCGCCAAGTCTTACAAGGTCATTGTGTAGCTTGTCTAGCTGTTTGCATACCGTGGGCCTACCGTGGGCCTACCGTGGGCCCTACCAGGCGCGTTGACTACATTGTCGTCGAAAGGGCAACACATTGTCCGACGTAACCCTGGCACTCACGTTACAGCACAGACGTCACTTTTGTCGAAACGAAGTGTAAGCAGCATTTCATTGGCGTATTTCCGGGGACGAGCAACGCTAGACTATAGTTGATTTTTCCGCACTGGTTTCGCAATTCAAATCGGATGGCGCCACCACAAACGTGGCCTTCGAGTCCCTGGAACGGGGCCTTGGGCAGCCCTGCTCAATGTGTCTTCATCGCACCGTGTCGTCTGCTCGGTGTCCCCATAGCGTCTACGCACACACGTTGGGCCAGTAAAAGCGAGCACACGGAAGCGGAAAAAGAAATACATTATAACTGCACCCGTGGAAGCGGGTTCCTTCCACCTCAATTTTGTCACGTTGTCGCCGTGTGCTGTGTGGCCCCTATGTTCAGAACGTACACCTTTATTTGCTTCATATTGCGTCTTCAAGCTCCGAGATTATTGTATTCGTCGGAATTTTGTGCTGTTTCGGCAATCTACTTTCAAATCCTCGGAGACTAGGCTTAGCAGGCGTACGTGGCTGAACAACCAGCTGATGTCAGTAATAAAAACAAAACATACGTGATTGTTTATCCCCAGCTTGACATTACACAAAGCGGTAGCCAATCTCACAATTTAATATTGCTTTCAGGACAGAGGGCAAAGAGCAAGCGCGAGTTCGGACCGAAGCCGGCGGTCGCGTCGGCATGGGTCTGCCATGTTCATTTGTAACCGCAGTATCCGGTGGACTTATGAAAAATTCTAGGCATGCGACGTAAATGTGAGGAAGGATAAACATGTCGCGTGTCACTGCGGTGTAGCACGCGCCCAACACAAACGCGAACGTTTTAGCCTTGTCGACGTTTAGGCAAATGAATATAAACTTGTTTTGCTACGCAGCATGTGATTTGCTTACACCCTGGCACAACCCGCTGTGTTGTAGGGCCAAGCCCCTGCGCTGGGCCAAGGCCAGTCACGATCATGTGATCAAACATTGCTACCCGCGCGTCGCCGCGGAAAGTCATCTATAGTTTTTCCAGCCGTTGTTCAGCATATGTAAGCGTTTTTATATTACGATAACATCGATAAATCTAAGAAAAGGCACGTCAATGTACTGTTTATTCCACGCAATGTGTCTTATAAAGTTTTCAATGTCATATTCGTTGGCTGCATTAATATTGGTTGAAAATAACATGGGCACCTGGAGGATGGAACGCGTATGACGATATATCCACAGGTGACGGTAGGGCAGGGTATCATGACGTACGCGACCGGGATATATCGTGTTATTAAATAATGTATTTCTTTGGAACCAAACGCTCTTTGACCGGCGTATGTCTGTCTTCCTGTCTGCCTTCCTGTCTGTCTGTCTGTCTGTCTGTCTGTCTGTCGTCTGTGTCTGTATGTGTCTGTCGGTATGCCTCCGCCTTCCTGTCTGTCTGTCTGTTTGTCTGTCTGTCTGTGTCTGTCCGTCCGTCTCTGCCTACCTGTCTGTCTGTCTGTCTGTCTGTCTGTTGTCTGTCGTCTGTATGTCTGTCTGCGTCTGTCTGTATGTGTCTGTCCGTATGCCTTCCTGTCTGTCTGTCTGTTTGTCTGTGTCTGTGTCTGTCGGTCCGTCTCTGCCTACCTGTTTGTTTGTCTGTCTGTCTGTCGTCTAGGTCTGTCTGTCTGTCTGTCTGCTTTCTGTCTGTCTGTCTGTCTGTCTGTCGTCTGTCTGTCTGTCTGTCTGTCTGTCTGTATGTCTGTCTGTCTCTGCCTTGTCTCTGTATGCCTTACTGTCTGTCTGTCTGTC